>NC_079439.1:21271321-21433821 GCF_903798145.1 Danio aesculapii | reverse complement strand
CAGTAATCGGAGATGTGCCAAATGACACTATCGCATGTGAATACAACACTTTCTACAGATGCCCAACTACAAAAGCTCAAAACCAAGACTAAAAAGGACCAAATCTCCTCAAAGATTGTCATCTTTTGAATCTAAATAAATTAAATGGAACTAATGAAACTTATGAATGAATGAATGAATGAATGAATGAATGAAAGAAACTTATGAATGAATTAATTAAACTTATGAAAGAATTAGTGAAACTTATGAAAGAATGAATCAATGAAACTTATGAATGAAACTTATGAATGAATAAAAGAAACTTATTAATGAATGAAAGAATTAATGATTTTTATGAATGGATGAATGAAAGAAACTTATGAATGTTTGAAGGAATTAATGAATCTTACGAATAAAACTCATGAAAGAATGAAACTAATGAATGAATGAATGAATGAATGAAACGAATGAATGAATGAACTGATTAATATTTTTGAGTAATCTCTTTGCTACCTTTGCCTTCTATTATATGAAAAAACTGAAACTTAACCAACTTTCTTTAAAATAAAGTTTGGTTTCCACAGAAGAAAGTTATGCATTTTTGTAATGACATGATGGTGAGTAAAAGTACATAATTTACATTTTTGGGTGAACTATTAGTTCAAAACTGAAATGTGGACTACAGTTAATTACTTTTTCCTCACAGGAAGTGAGTGGTTGCACGTCAAGTTAACGCACAGGAAAAAGCACACTGGTGGTAAAAGCCTGTGTACATTAAGCTACATATTTCTCATTTCAAATGAAAGGAAATTGAGCATTAACCCCATTACAACACAAATTACAAATAAAATCACTGTGTGGAATGTTGGAATGAACAAAATCAAATGGATGGATGTTTCACGGAATAAGTGTTTGAGTGAATGAATGAATCAGTGTTTGAGTGAATCAGTGTATGGGTGAAGGACTGAATTAATGAAAAAATAAATAAGTGTTTGAATGAATAAATGAATGAATAAGTGGTTATGTGAATGAATAAGTGTATGAATGAATCAGTGTTTGATTGAATGATGAATTAGTATTTGAGTGACTGAATAAATGAGCGAATCAGTGTTTGAGTGAATGAATGAATGAATGAATGAATAAATGAAAAAGCGTTTAAGTGAATGAATAAGTGTATGATTAAATCCATGTTTGAGTGAATTGTGAATTAGTATTTGAGTGACTGAATAAATGAACAAATCAGTGTTTGAATGAATGAATGAATGAATAAGCGTTTAAGTGAATGAATAAGTGTATGAATGAATCAATGTTTGAGTGAATAGTGAATTAGTATTTGAGTGACTGAATAATTTAACAAATCAGTGTTTGAATGAATGAATGAATGAATGAATAAGCGTTTAAGTGAATGAATAAGTGTATGAATTAATGATGAATTAGTATTTGAGTGACTGAATAAATGAACGAATCAGTGTTTGAGTGAATTAATGAATGAATAAGCGTTTAAGTGAATGAATAAGTGTATGAATGAATCAATGTTTGAGTGAATGATGAATTAGTATTTGAGTGACTGAATAAATTAATGAATAAGTGTTTCAGTGAATGAATAAATAAGCGTTTAAGTGAATAGATAAGTGTATGAATGAATCAAAGTTTGAGTGAATGAATGAATAAATGAATAAGCGGTTAAGTGAATGAATAAGTGTATGAATGAATCAGTAATTGAGTGAATGCTAAATTAGTATTTGAGTGACTGTATAAATGAATGAATCAGTGTTTGAATGAATGAATGAAGAATCAGTGACTACATTTACATGGACATCAGTAATTGTATTATGTGCCTTAATCTGAACAAGGTGCATGAGTTGCTTTATGAATGTTACTTTCATGATCTCGTTTTACATGTTATAGCACAAGATTCAATTAACGTCATCGCATCACCACGATATGGTCCTGAGTTTCATGTCATTTTGGGCGTTTCATTTTAAATTTGTAAATTTTAACTGCAGTTTGCCACCTTCACTTTATTTCAGGAACATGCATGTCCCCCCCATGACAATCGAAATATTAGATGCGAGGAACTGCTGGAGGAGTGTAGTTTTAGTGGGATTTCATACCACATGCCGCATGGCACAGGTGTTAAAGCCAGTTCCTGGAGGGCCGCAGCTCTGCACAGTTTAGTTCCAACCCTAATTAAACACACCTGATCAAACTAATTGAGTCCTTCAGGCTTGTTTGAAACCTACAGGTAAGTGTGTTGGAGCAGGGTTGGAACTAAACTGTGCAGGACTGCGGCCCTTCAGGAACTGGCTTTGATACCCGTGATGTATGGGATAAAACCTCTGCATTTTGTAATGCAGGTGTCTGTGGTCCTTTTCTGTCTTAGTAGATGCAGAAAATAGTGTCAAACTGCCATGTGTATATAGACTATCCTTTTGCAAAATGCGGTGAAAATCCTACAGGACGGTAATAGTTTGATTTATAAATTCTTTTTTTTAATTAACAAATAAAAATCACAGTTTACATAGTAGACTCTTAATCGGAGTATTGTTTTAAGGCTGATTTATACTTCGGCATCAAGCGCACACACATGGTCCGGCACAGCCTCAGTGCGGTCGCATAGCCCTCAGTGTGGCTGACGCCGACGTGCACCTCTTGAAAAACTTAACTACACGTCGCAACGACGCATAGCGCAAGCTCTGTGATTGGTCGGCTTGGTAGCTGTGATGAGTGTGGGCTATGCTGAGAGCTGTGAGCCCGTTGAAGCGAGTGTTTAAAAGAGTCGTGTCCAGTGAAGGAGCTCCAGATGGAAACTTTTGGTTTATGTTTACCTTGTGATTAAAGTTGTTGCACGTACACTGATTCCCGCCTCTGAACAAGCGAGTTTTAGCTACTTGTACATTAAGGTAGCGTTCAGAAAAAAAAAAACACCCGTGAAGAAACTCGACACAGAGAAACATAAAAACCTACTAAAAGCTAGCGTTTCAAAAGTGTTATTGCAGAGCAACACAAACAGAGCGCAGAAGTATAAATGCATGGCTATGCGCAAGGCAGGTGCCGTAGTTCATGGCGATCACTCGACGCAGAAGTATAAACCTGGCTTAAATCGTATTAAAATCAGATGTTGGTGTTTATGTAAACGTACTCGATGTTTGAGTGAATGAATGAACCAGTGTTTGAGTGAACAAATGAATCAGTGTTTGAGTGAACAAATGAATCAGTGTTTGAATGAACGAATTAATGAATCAGTGTTTGAGTGAACAAATGAATCAGTGTTTGAATAAATGAATGAATGAATCAGTGTTTGAATAAATGAATACGTGTTTGAGTGAATGAAGGATCAGTGCTTGAATGAACATGTGAACAAAGAGTCAGTGTTTGAACAAAAGAGTGAATGAAGAGTCAGTGTTTGAACGAAAGTGTGAATGAAGAATTGTTGCTTGAATGAATGAATGAATGAATGAATCAGTGTTTGAGTGAACAAGTGAATCAGTCTTTGAATAAATGAATGAATGAATCTGTGTTTGAGTGAACAAATGAATCAGTGTTTGAATAAATGAATCAGTGTTTGAGTGAATGAAGAAACAGTGCTTGAATAAACAAATGAATGAAGAATTATTGCTTGAATGAACGAGTGAATGAAGAATCAGTGCTTGAATAAACAAATTGATGAAGAATTATTGCTTGAATGAACGAGTGAATGAAGAATCAGTGCTTGAATAAATGAATGAATCAGTGTGAGTAAATGAATGAATAAAATTTTGGAAACAGTGAATGAATCAATAAATCAAAGTTAGACTGAATAAATCAATGTTAAAGTAAATGAATGTTTAAAACTAATAAAACCTAATCTAGTACAAAAAGACAGGCACAGGGAAATGGAGACCACTTCAAACTAGCTGATAATATTCAGCAGATGAACCACACTATAACATGCTCAAACATGCAGACTAAATCCACAAATGCTAATGCTCACCCTCACCCACACACACTTCCCCCAGATGAAGCAAATCTCAGCTTTCGTAACTCAAGCAGACGATGGTAGCCCGGTGACAGAAGGTTAAAGAGGGTAGTGCATTAAGCTCTGAGGTAACAAAGTCCCTCCAGGCTCGAGATCTTCATCACAGGCATCAAATTACAGACACAAATTCAACTTTTGTCATCACATTTGAACTCAGAAAACCATTAGGGAAAAAAGGTCTATCAGCACACTTCAGTAACAGATACCTTTGAGTTTGACAGTAAAGTCAAAGCAATAACTGGCAACAAAACAATTGTGTGTTAAAAACTGTACAAATGACATAAAAAAAACATAGTTAATTTTAGCATTAGCACCGTAAAGTAAGGGGTACTTGCTGTGTGTGGTCTAGACATGTGTTATTTTATTTTAAACACCTAAAGTGTATGTGCAGTGGGGTAGAACAACATGGCCAGAACAAACCCAAATACATCCAGCAGAGCATCACTCACTCATAACAACTCTGATTCAAACAGATCAAGCACACGTCTGATGAATCATACCTGTCTTAATCACCTCCATTTGTAGAGACGCAAGGTTGTAATTAAGTCTGTGTACATTTAAACATAGTCAAAGTCCAGAAGTGTAACAAAACTGCAGCCTGAGCAGTAGGGAGCAATTCTACACCCAAACCTTACACCATTTTCTCAGAAACAGACCACAAACACATTCATTGCTTGGCATCTTGTCCACAATTAGGACATGTTTTTTTTCTCGGCTTCTTGTAGGTGCAAGTAGTCTCTTCTACTACAGCCAATCTTAAAAAAAAAAAAGTTCAGCTGAAATTACTTTTAATAGGGTATATGCAGAAAGACTTAATTTTAAGCGCTTCCGGTGAACTGTAGGGCATTACTAAAATCGATGCGTTTAAGGTCTGTTTTTTTTTTAAATCATTGATTTTCCCTGCCTGATTGATGTACGATTACAAATTAAATTCCATTAAGTACCATATAAAATATATATATATGATAAAATGATGAAATAAATATATATAAAATATGAAATTTAATTTTACCACAGTATCTTCAATGGAGTTTCTGTGCTTGCCTCCTGCTCCTGACGGCGCTTGTGTTTAAGCGTTTTTTTTATCTCGTTTTACGCTTTAACAATTTAATGAATACTTTAGTCTATTTAACGGATTATATTTTTATTACATTACAACATCGATGCTGTAAAAGGAACCTTATGAAACTGAAAATGTGTCATATTAAACTTTCAATGAAAGTTTATCGGTAGGGGAAAGAAACACTACCTGTGCATATATTATTATTCTTATGTTGTTCTGAACCTGAATCTTCTTTCTCAACAGTTTTTTCATGTTTAAAGGGATAGTTCACACAAAAATAATAAAAATTAAAAGTCATTTATACACACTTCAGTTGTTCCATACCAATGAGTTTTTCCCTTTTTCTGTTGAGGACAAAAGAAGATATTTTGAAGGTGATTTCCATTGTATTTGTTTTTTCTACTATAGTCAATGGTTATAGGTTTAAAACATTCTTTTGTAGTAAAGGGTGTGATGGTTTTTAATAATAATATTATTAATAACAATAATTCCTTACATTTAAACAGCGCTTTTCTGGACACTCTTTTTTACATTGGGGCAATGTCCTCATCCACCACCAGTGTGCAGCATCCACCTACATGACGCAACAGCAGCCATATTTTGCCAGACCGTACACCATACACCAGCTGATTGGTGGAGAGGAGACAGAATGATGAAGCCAATTATAATATGGAGATGGTTAGGAGGCCATGATGGACAGAGGCCAGTGGGCAAATTTGGCCAGGATGCCGAGGTTAAACCCTACTCTTTTTCGAAGAACATCTTGGGATTTTTAAGGACAGGACCTCGGTTTAACATCTCATCTGAAAGATGGTGCTCACTGAGCAGTATAGAGTCCCCATCAACATACTGGTGCATTAGGACCCACACAGACCGCAGGTTGGGCACCCCAGCTGGCCTCACTAACCACTTCAGGCAACAACCCAGCTTTCCCATGTGGTTTTTGGGTGAACTATTCCTTTAATACTGCAAGGACATTAATGGTAGAGTAATCCACTGTATAAAGTGCAATATGAACACTAAACGATTTTACTCAACTGAAGCCGATTTGCTCCATTAAAACATCCGTTATCAGCGGCTGTTTATGTTTATGTTTATTTTGACACAACAAGCAGATGTGCAGTACATATTTACACATCTAAATTTCACTCAAGTCAGCATGCAGAATATCGCATTATAACAAACAATGAAAAATAATGTAATTTTATGTAGATTAGGGGGTTTAAGTAAATATACTGTTAGTAAATATTGAACCGAATCAAATGATTCAATGAAAATAAGATACTAACATTTGTTTTATTTTCATTCTTTCTCACTTTTTCTTTTACAGACTTTGACAAGCCCAAATCATAATGAATTATATATATTTATTTTCATTTACCCTTTTAAAAGCTTCATATATAGAATCAAATTATCTACAATAATGCATTTTATACACAAAAAAACCTTTAAACAACTGTGTACATCAAAACACCTTGACAGGAAAAAGTATGGAAAAAAATTATAATCCCCAGTTTTCGTATAGTAACATTTTGTCAACAAATGATTTTGACAACAATTGTGTCTCATGTCTTCTTAAAAGAACATAACCCAAAAAGCAACAAAACCTTTTCATCTCTCACCTTGTGAAGAGGCAAAACCATGAACGCTCCGCCTCCGCTGGCTTCCACGATTAGGGCAACAAATTTGGGGTTAACCGCACAGAATGCACTGTCCCATGTGACCCGGGACACCCTGATGTCATCATAGCACTGGTCATTCTTCACCGCCTGGCCGAACACATGCCGGAACTTACTCTGTCGTACAACCCGTTTGAACATATCTGCAAAGGAAAACAAGACAAGAATGATGAATGAAGCCGTCGTCACGACACAAACGCTTGAGCGCTTTCACAGAACAGAAATGAGCCTTGTATAGCATGTCTACACACATTCATTATTAGCTTATACTGACAAGTACATCTGCAAAAATCTGATGCGATCATTTGTGCACTTCAATCTGTAATCTAATGGTGTTTTCGACAGTTGTCTCAGTGTAGTATAAATAGCAGCTTTAGGGTGCATAGACTGTTTTAACTGACTGGTTTAAATATCATTTACAGACGCTCCATTTGCCATTTTATTGGCAGATTAAAATTTTCTGCTAAGTATGACCTGCCGATATCATTTCTGTTTTTATTCTGTTTTTACAGATTTTTGGCAGACAAAAGACTATTTCTAAGAACTAATAATAGTAATAACAACAACAATAAATATTGTTATTATTATTTTTTGCCTATTTTTGCCAATTAAAGATTTTTTCTAAGAACTAATAGTAGTAATAATAGTAAAAACAACAACAACAACCAATATTGTAGAGCTGGACAATTAATCCAAAAATAATCGAAATTGACATTCAGAATCTATAATCGATCAACTTTTCCAGGACGATTTTTTCAATTATTTTCCCTACTGCATGTGTCACGTGACCCCACTCTGTTATGCTGAGGCTGGTTTATACTTCCGCAGTCATCTTTGGTCAAGTAGGATGGTGGTACCCTTACTTTGCACTACGCTGATGATGACTGTAAGCTGCGACAGAGATGTAGAAAAATAAAATATATATTTTTTTAAATTGTTCATTAATTGTAATAGAGTTAAAATGTTTAATTAATCGAGATTTTGATTTTAGGCCAAATCGCCCAGCCCTACAATATTGTTATTATTATTTTTAGCAGATTCCAATTTTTTACCAATTTAGGATTATTTCTAAGGGTGCTTTCACACTTGGTTCAATTGTCTGGACCGTACCCAAGTTTGATAGTCCCCCTTGCCACTTTCTCGGTTGGTTTGTTTACGCTGTCTTTTTTCCTTATGAACCCTGGAACGCTTTCGTCATTGAGCTGCTGCTGTGTGTATGGCTGTTGCTAGGTGAAGGCTACAAAGGCAAATCGTCAAAATGCAAAGACGTCCGCACAATGCGGTCGTTCTGCTTTTAATGAATCTTTTGGTTTTGAACATACAGAAAATGACTTGTGTCTCTCTGCCGCAAAAATATTATAAACGTTCAGAACATAACACGATGACTGCAGATGTCATTTTTAGAGGAGACAGTACAGTACGTGATACACAGACACGCACACGAATGAACGTTATGAAAACGATAGTTTGTTGTACAGTTGGCAGTTCCAGAGTTTGCGCAAACCGTACCCCAGACCACCTCTTTCAGGCGAACTCTGGTATGGTTCATGGGTGCACACCAGACATACTAAACATACCGTATTCTGACATCAAACGAACCCGGGTGCGGACCAAAAGTGCTAGTGTAAAAATCACTCTAAAACTAATAGTAGTGGTAATAATAATAATAATAATAATAACAACAATTAAAAACTCTAATGAACAACAAACAAATCACAGTGTCCACTGATCAAATCAACAACACTGGTCAGGCCCGTCATGTAAAAAATTAAATATATATATATATGTAATAAAAATATAAAAATAAAAATAAAATGCAGCTTTTGGTTCCTGGCCTGTCAATTGGTGTATCTCTAAATATAATCTTAAAAACACACAGTAGCGTTTGCACCTTAAAGTCAATAATAACCAGAGCACTACAAAGGCACTTTAAAAAGATTACTGTTTTACTGATAAAACTGTTATACATTTGCATAATTTCAGTGTTTCACATAAAACAATGAAATTAAATGTAATTTAATGGAAACTAAAGCAAGTTTAATGTGGAACAAGCTTGAATAGAAAGCACCAGATGGGTTCACTATTGCGAATGTGGGGGGAAAAAACAGAATAAATGCCCAATCAGAGCATATTACTCACCCCACTTCACACAGCAAACTCCACATAAGCATCAACACATCACATCGGCTTCTACGCTATCTGTTTCAGCTTGTCTTGCTTTAGTTCTAAAACAAACCTGAATTACGAGAACATTCTGTCTTCGTGCCATTTCCTAATGAAAACAACTGAGGCCCAAGTAAAACAGCAGAAACTCTAGGGCTGGATCAAGTCAAACTGTCAATGAAACAGACAAGACTAAATGGAAAATATAACCCTCATTGCTTGAGGGATCGGCAACAAAATGCTTAAGCAAATTATGTAGTTCAGATTCAGATCAGCACAGTTAGTCTGTATACTGACACTCTAGTCTGCATGGTGAAGAAGTATTTGAATGTAGTAGTATCTTATATGGCATAAACTTTAAATAACTTTTTTTTCCCCCCAAGGCAAAGAGATTGTTTTTCTGGCTGACCAACTGAAACAATATTTTGCCTTTCTGTCAGGTTCAAAATCATTTAATAAACATGTCAGTAGACAAAGTGTATGTCCTGAAAACAACCAGCAATTATTTTAAACAAAAAATGTTAACTGAATTTTTGCTTGCATGAATGCATTTATTTTATTTCAGCTACATTTATTCTCTCTGGGAATCATTTCTAATTTTCATTTTGTTTATATCAATGTATTACAATTATTTAAAAATGTTTCTTAATTTAATAAAACCATGTAGACACACAAAAAAGCACACAAAAAGTAACAAATTACAAAAGTCACAACAAATAGCAAAAGCTTCAACAAAAATAAAATAAATAAAATGTAAAAATCTAAACATATCGAAACAACTAACAAAATTATAAGTTTCAAAAAGAAATTTCTAAAAGGACACTGTTGTAAATTAATACACTTAGTATTTTATATTCTTATACAAAAAGGGAACATGATGATATTAAAACCAAATCTATCCATGCATCTATTCTAGATGTGTGATTTCTTTACCTGCTTCAGATTTCATTTGTTATTCTTTGTCTTTGTTTATAAATGTATATGTATACTAGAGGTTGCACCGACTAGTCAACTTTTATGCTCTGCCGTGATGCTAGTCATGCTGTGCAGATCACGTAGTTTGACCTGAACTATATGAATGAAACGCCTCTCAGATTATTTAAAACAATTTTTAAAATGTTACTTTTCTTACGTCAGCGTCAAAGATTCATGTGAACTTTAAATTGTCAAACAGATGCCAGTTAGTTCACTCCATGCAAATATAGCATGTGTAAATTTCATTACCGGTGAAGATGTGCAGTGAGCAGGCGTCTGATAACCAAGATGAGCCAATAACCACAAAAACATTTGCATTTTCTGCTTTATTGATGACGTCACCAGTGACTAGTCAACGTCGACTCGACTTTGATGACATAAAAGTCGACTTTCAATAATCTAAGGTCGTTCAACCGCTAATGTACACATAAATATTAGACAAAGTAAAAAAAAGAAAGAAAGAAAGAAAATAAATGAAAATTTTACATCTATTTAACAGAAGCTGAACACTGAAATTGAATAATCAAATTAAATCAAAATGAGAGGAAGAGAGTGATTCCCTCTCTTCTTATTTTGCTTGATTAATATTGAATGACAACTATTTACTATATCAAGACTTCAAATCTCAATAAAAGGAACTGAACTCAGTATGTAGAAGGCATCTCTGAACACTCAATATACTGAAACTTGAAGCAGATGAGCTACAGCAGCAGAAAAACACACACAAAAAAAGCCACTCCCGTCCGCTACGAACAGCTTTTTGTTTTCCCTGGGAAATGAACCCATGCTCTTCTGTTTGTAATGATACATGTATTATAGTTCAACAGTGAAGCATGGAGGACGGGTCTCCTGAGGCCGTTGGAGCAGCAGGGGGAATGAGGTCAGAAAAATCTGTCGGTGGGTGTGTCAGTTTGACTAAGAGAGAAATGTGCACTTTGACTCCTGATAATACGACGTAAAAGGATAACAGGTTTTACACCAATCACATGCTACAAATTCTGTCAACAATTCACCTCAAACACAGGATCTTTACAAGCACATTAACTCCCAAACAGCATTACTAATATACATGTACGCATTCTTATCCCTTCATCTGACAGTTCACTGTTAAACTGACATCAATCTGCTGTGCTGCATGCCAAACATGTAATAGAATACCTTTAACATTCTAGATTCTATTACTACAACTTATTGTGTCCTTTTGAAATAGAATGGCAGCTTCTATTTATGCATTTGTTTTCATTTATTTACTATTTGTAAACTGATGTTCCCAATTCCTTTTATAAATACATCAGTTAATTTATACACACTGAATTTCAAATCAAGAATTGATTGTTTCACCCGATTTATAATAATATTATTATTAATAATAATAATAATAATAATAATAATAATAATAATAATAATAATAATAATAATAATAATAATAATATTAATAATAATAATAATAATAATAATAATAATAATAATAATAATAATTAAAAAACATCAGAGTGAAGTTTTATTTTATGCAGGAAAGCTTTTACAAACGGAAATCAATCTCTAAATTTCAACCCATTTAAAGTCTTTTTCCCCAGAAAAAGTTTTTTATATTTATAAAATTTCAGCGTGACAAGTAAAAAAATGTTTTAATAGTTTAAGATATTTTAAATGCTTATCATTTCTGACTTAAAGCATTTTTATAGACTAGGACAGTGAAAAATGAGACAGGAAATGATAAGAAGCAGAGCGTTGGGATCAGGAAATGACAAGCTCAAACTCGAGTGACCCATATATATATGCTGCCATTCTTGAAATACTCACCAAAACATGTCTTTTAAATAAAGGATAATGTGCATCCACTCACTTGTTTTCATGGAATAAAGCCTGACAAGTTTATCAGCAGTTGTATATGTCTGATGGGCTTCATTTTGCGAGGAAAAACTGGTTGGATGTACATTATTCTGCTTATTACACAACTACTTGACACAGAAGTAAACAATTGCTGTAATACACTGTAAGCTGTGATAATTTACAATAAAAAAATTAAAGCCTGCAAAAATAAAGTGTATTAAATGGCTGCTTGCAGTCTACAGTAACCTACTAATTTATTATTATTATTATTATTAGAAGTAGTATTACTAATAATAATAATAATAATAATAATAATAACAATAATTTACAAGATTGTGTCAAAAAAAATTTTTTTTTTTCTTTTTCTTACTAAAGGTCAAGGCGATTTGTAGTACCTGGATAAGTCCTTGTTATTAGTTTAATTGGATGTTATACGGGAATAAAACTTTAGAATGGTGTAATTGACTAATCAGAATCCAGTATTCCACAGAGTCATTGGATAAACTCTCTATGGTGCATGAAGCTACTGTAAACATCTTTAAAGGCAGATTTTAAATCAATTACACACACTGACTGCATTTGTTATTTGACAGCATAAACACAAAACAGATATAAACAGTGTTGATGCACCAGGTACATATAGAAAAGTGTACTGATTTTTTTTGTTCCTGTCACAAGTGGATTTCACAGTGATCACAGTGGACATCATGCAAATTTGACTAGAATATATTTGAGATTATTTGGTCCACTTAAGTTCAAGCTGTAATTGTTTTAATTGTTTAAAACAAACCAAAATCATGACACAGTCTTGCGATGTACATTCGAAAGGCATCGTCTTTAAAGGGTTTTAGGTCTAGGCATGGGACGATAACTGGTTTCAAGGTTTTACCGCAGTTTGGAAAAGTCAAGGTTTTAAAACCGCAAAAAAAATTCTGTTAAACTGCTTCTAAAGTATGTGTAAGGGTTTTTTATGTGTTTTTAAAATGTTTTGTAAAGAAATCTGTGTTTTTGAAACTAATGAAGAGAGCAGAGGTCAGCGAATTATTATAATTATTTAGCCTCACATGTTACAAAATTTTATGAATGTTTCCAAAAATAAAATGTATTTTGTTCAATGGGGAGAAGTTTTTGGTTTTTACCCAGACATTTAAGAAGAATATATTTTAGAGTAGTAATCACAATAGCGTGAAACCATGACATTTTTATTCAAGGTTATCATACCGTCTAAAACACCGGCCCATGCCTATTTAGGTCACAGTTGAAGTTAGCGTTAGGTCACATGTGTTCAGTTACCATACTCTAAAAGCTTGTTGTGGAACGCTTTTAATCTAAATGCCTGTACTTATCCATGTCATTTGAATATTGTACACTGCTACGTGCAATGTGAAGCACTTTGAGCAATTAAATTTGCAGTTAAATGTGCTATAAATATAGATGTTGATTCGTTTAAAAGGGCATATTTTGCGTAAATATTATACTTTCAGTACAAAAATTCGTAACTGCACCTGCACAAGCAAAATAATACATTAAGTACAAATACGTTACTTGTATGCACTTTATTGTTTCTGTGACTGTGTGGAAAAAGTCCACAGTTCAACTTTAACAATAAAAAAATACCCTGAGAGTTGCAGGTACCTTCTTGTGGTTAGATCTAGCGTCACAGTTTCTCCATGAGCACAGAGAACTTCAACTTCACAGAGATCTACTGTCAGCGGCTACTTCAGCCAGAGGACTCGAAATACCACACACACACAAAACACCAACTCCACTGCTGCTGTTTCCTCATTCTCAGCCCTCATTTCTCATTAGCTGCCGAGACCAAGTGCCTGAAGGTAACATGCGTTCAGAGTAAACCGTAATATCCACACCAAGAGGACAAGAAAACAAGAACCAAAGAGATCTGTTTGAGCAGCAGAGATGACTCTTCATAACAAACTTCTCAAAAATCAGCTTTGAGTTCATGAAGTAGTGTTTTGCGCAAATAAGGATGTACAGGAATATTCGCACAGAAGTCATTATTGTACGGTTTCTCTTCTCAGTTACCGCTTTGTTGATTAAGTCGAGTAAAGGGGGTCGAGCCTTCTCATTTATGGCTCCTAAACTCTGGAATAGCCTTCCTGATAATGTCCGAGGTTCAGACACACTCTCACAGTTCAAAACTAGATTAAAGACCTATCTTTTTAGTAAAGCATACACTCAATGCATCACATAGCAGTATGATAAATGAATGTACCCACGCAGGTTTTTGCATCTCGTTTATATATACTATGAACAGCAGCTACGCTAATTATTCTTTATTCTCTATTTCCACCTGGGGATACTCATCCCGAGGCCTCCAGAGACTATGCAGCACCACTGATGTGATCCAAGACCAGTGACGAGATGATCCCAAGGTTTCCATAATCCTGGACCAGGCCGTATCCTGAGCAGCTGCTGTGGTGGTCATGGAGGAGTGGAGAGCAAGAGATTGATTCCTGTGACACTCCGAGCTTGCATGGTTCGGGATCTGTAGAGCTGGGCTCTTCAGTGTTCAGACTCTCAGTAGCAATTATTAAACCACACTGAACTGAGCTAAACTGAACTTAAACACTGAAAACTGAACTGACACTGTTTCAATTTACTATGATCTTCTATGTGATGCTGCCTTGACACAATCTACATTGTGAAAGCAGTATACAAATAAAGGTGAATTGAATTGAATTAAAGCGGTTAATTAAATGAGTCAACAGGGAAGACCACCAATCCCATAAGAACCAGCTTTATCTTGCAAGTGGAACAGGCTTGAATGACAGCTTAGCAGACTAATCGAATAGCTTACTGAATGAAAGCTAAATAAATTACTTGTAGCTCAGGTTATCATTTACTGTGTGTAAATAGTTGCTTCATTATATGTATTTATTTGTGAATATAATATATTTTATGTTCCTATTTACACTGGGTTAAAAAAATTGAATAAAATGTCAGCAAAAATATATCCCTTTATTCATTAGACACTGAAGATTATATAAAAAACAAGTGATATACTGACAAATGGCAATAAAAAAAAAGAAAAACAATAGCTCAAACGTGGAAAAAAGCTCTAATGTATGGACCAACCCAGAGGCTGGGTTAAATAAAGAAAATATAAAAACATATATATAAAACAAACCGTAAATGAAAATTAACATCACTTTTTTATCTGGTTTTATTCAAATAAATTATTTAAGCTTCAAATAAATCAAACTTGGAACAATTAAAAATAAATACAACTGTAAAATATATCAGCAATTATCAGAACTGATGCCACAAAAGGACTATAGTTGTTTTTTGTAAAAATGTAGCATTTACCCATTAGTAACTCTTAGAGGTGTGAATCTACACTGCTCTAACAGTTCAGTTAAGATTATCATGCCATCGATTCGGTTCAATTCGATATCTTGGTACATCACGGTGCATTAACGATGCTTTCCATACACAATTTTATATTTTACTTCACAGCACAAGAATTCTCGTATTAAAGTTCATTATTTATAAATATATTTATATATTATTTGTAATACACTTTTGTCCTTTAATACAAGCAATCTGATAATATATGTGAACTGTACTGTACCATCAATTTTACCTGCTCAAAGAAAACACTTTTTTTAATAGATCAAACAAAACTCATGTACATGCACATAACATGAGCATTTATAGCAAATAAACCAACGCAAATATTATCCCGTTTTGAGCGTTGTCGCAAGTCGTTAAATGCCTATGATTGGTCACACGCTCAACAGATAGGGCTACAATTGGCTCTAACGCTTTGGCACTGTTCACCGATAAGTAACTCTGGCAAAAGGCAGCTGCGATCACAGTTGATCCATGATAGACACGGCGGAGAAAAATCACTCTGCAGACACGCTCTTACCTGGATCCACAACTATCGCTGTAACAGCCGAGAGGAGCGAAAACGTTACCTCACGCCAGCAGGTCCAAGGTCCACAGAGAAGCAGAAATGGAGATTACAACTTCAGTTTTCTCCATGAAATAGGAGCTGCTGTACCTTCAGTGTCAGGCGAAGACAGTGTGCAGAGTTTCTGTGTTTTTAAGTTGTTGGAGTGTTTTATTTACTTCCGGTCGCCTTCTTTGCCATAGTAAACTAAAGCAATATAGCGCATATGAAATAAATGTCGTCAGTATGTAAAAAACGGTTAGAATTTATTACAGAACCGATACAGAATTGTCCGCATCTGCATCGCGGTGCACCGAAGAAACAATACATTTTGACACTAGTAAATCTGTAACTAGTTGTAAACATTACAATAGTGAATGGCAGTTTCATGCTCACTCTACACCAGAAGTAGCAAGTACTCTAACCTCCAAAATTGCTATTGTAGACACAAGTAGAGATGGATGTGTAATAGATTCACAATAATGCTACATAAAGTGATGATCAAATTATATTACTGTGCCAAAAGGACAACCTCGCATAAACGGCTCTGGAAGGCATCTGAAATGGGGTTCTTGATCAAAAAAAAAATGCAATTAAGACTGGAGTGAACCCCAAGTGAACCTTTGTAAAAGGCATTTGAGTTCAAATGATGGCTGTAGGCTACATACAGAGACCCAAAGCAATCATGACCAACCCTGCTGACTGTTAATTAAACCAGATCCTCAAACTCTATCAGAACATTAAGGTGTTAAATCATTAAATCCAATCTAACTGCAGAGCCTGGCTAAATGGCGCATTGAACAGATTTATTGGGTAATGTACTAGTTATGCAATCAAACAGTATGTTATATGAGGGCAGCAACACAGGTGAGTCCAGGTAAAGCATTGACATTACAATTGTTGTTGATATAAGAGGAATATTAACTGACAACTAGCCAATATGTATAAATTATTTAAATTACAATGCTTAAGATATCACTGTAAATGCTAAAAATGATTTCAGGTATAACAAAACAATACAGTAGTATGACAAATAAATATATTACTTTTTTATTTTTGCCATATATATCTCCTGACGGTGTAGTTAACGGTGTTTTAACACTGGAACTACCAGAATTCTTTAACTACTACACTGTAAACCCTAATGCTGTAACTAATTAATTGAACTGAGTTGTATTAACTTAAATCATTAAAATTCGTTAATCTTAATTAACCTAGATGAGTATTTAGAACTTTTTCTTATTTTTGAGTTTGTAAAAATTAAATCTTTCAAGTAAGGTGAACGATTTTGCTGTGTTTAATTTATACAAAATGTCTCTTTAAAGTTTCATTAACTCAAAATCTTTCAGCCCAGTGATTTTGCGTGTGACGTCATCCAGGTTCACGTACGTTCTCATGCTTCATTTGTTTTTTCAAGATGGCGGATCGGCCTCGCTTCACACTACAGTAAGTAAACTATTTACAAATCCAAGAAATATTAAATTTATGTTTTAATCAATATAATCACAGTAACAGTTCAATGTAATGTAGAGTTTGTCTGAATGCGTTTACATGTCGTGCATTACAGAAAACGTGTTTAGCCCCACTTGTTGCTAACTAACGTTAACATTACTGTTTTAAAAAAATTGAATCAGTGCAACGTTAGCGTTAGTTGTAATGTGTTAACTATGAATTTTAACAGTGTTATAAGGACAAAAACATTTGAAATCGGCAGATTCAATGTTTAACATATTTTTAAATCTTGGCGCGAGCATGCGTTTAGGTTGTCATGGTGACGCGCGCTCACACAACCGCACGTCATGGCACTGCGCTGAACTCTGTCCAGACTGTGAATGTGGTATTCGCGATCTGTAGGCACTACGGAAACGAAAGGCGCATAATCATAACTCAAATAATCTCCGCCTAAATACTGAACGGTATTTTCTGATGACGGGCAAAAACTTAGCCTCAAAACGTAGCTGTCTGTCACACACAGCTTGTTGCATGCTGATCCATACACGAGAGCCTAACGGAGAACATTTAAGCTGTGCTCCTCACCTGAGCAGGTACAGAGCAGAGCTTCATCTCACACTAGCACATTGAGGTAAAGTTGGTTTTATATTCATACATTCGTCCAGTAACAACTTGTGACTCTCTCCATATGTCGTTTACCATGATACTTTGTGTATTCGGTCTGAAATCATATACAAGTATGACATGAAAACAACATTAACGTTACACTTAATGCACAATTTTTTTGACTAAACAATGTTGTACTTTGAAAGTCATTGGCTGCTAATATGATTTTACTGTTTAGAATATGCAAAAACTACTTTTCTGAAATTATATTATATTATTAAGGAGATAGTCTGAATGTGTAAATATAAAACTAACTTTACCTCAATCACCAGTACTGATCAGCACTGATTATTTCCCTGCGATCGAGAAGACATCTCTGCATATCAATGATTACCTGATCAATGCGATCAGTTAAATGATTTTAAATGTCATTTAAGTCAAACATATGTTAAAGGTATGGTAAACGTTTTTTTTCCAATCTATTTTTTTAAATATTTACTCTGGAGAGAATATATATAGCCTAAAAACAAAGTATGCCTATCTATAACACAGTAATACAAAGTAATTAAAATTATTAAATAAAATATTAAATAAAATAATAACAAAACAAATATTCTAATCATCCAGACGTGGTAAACAAGAAATTTTTTTGATGTGCAAATTTTGCAGCTTAAAGTATATTTATATCTTAAATATATATATTTTTTAGGCTATATATTTTTACATCATTAGACAATAAGGTAAGTTTTGTTATTTCTAGCTTTTAAAAACAGGCCTTAAATTTATTTGTCGTCCTATTCAGTTTTCAAAATTTCAATACTGTTTAAGTTAAATCCGTGTTCATCGAATCAAAGCAACTAACATGATGATCAGCTCTATTGCTAACCGTTTTGGGGGTTGACGTTAGACATCATGCAATTGTACTACTTCCACTCTCAGCTGAATGACACTGTGACTTTGTGTACATACAGAACTGAAGGTCAGTTGTTGCTGACTACAGAAAGATTCTTATATGGAGGCATGTAAAAGGTGGGTAAAATATTAATTTTGTACTACTATGCCTGGCATATCCAGTTAAAATAAATATTACAGTGTATTTGCAATGATACTTTTGCAGCAAGGAAAGTGAAACTTCAGCTAGACCTTGAGTTCAGTTTACAATATGAAGATCCTGATATCAACATCTGATCTGATCAACACCTGATTTTCATCTGAGGTAAAAAAATAAATAAGTAAATGAAACATAATAATAATATTAATATATTTTTTCTAGCATTATATATTTTGTAGTGTGGGTTTGTTTTATGAAATTTTCTCTTGTTTTTTTTTTAGCTGCAGAGTACCAACATGTTACAAATGAGAATTTTCCCCACAAATTCTTTGGACAACCGCACCACCACCTATTTCATTTGATGACAATTTTAAGGCAAACAGCATACAAAACTGACAAGACAGCAGATACCCTGGCTAATCTTTTGAAGGTTTATGATGAGCAGGTATGTTTAGGGTCATGTATTAAAGTATTAATTAAAATATAAATTTATATTTTATTTAGATTTTTTTTTTCCTAATTTTTGTCTTTGCAGGAACTGCATGATGTCAGTTCATGATGGACTACTGTTATCAGAGGTCTTTTGGTCTTGCTGCGTGAGCGTGACTGGGGATTCTTTAGGACCACCCTGGTAAGACTTCATTCATTCTTTTCACAATTAGGCATGTTCTATTGAAAAGATGAAAGTTGAGGAGCAACTTTTACTTAACATATTTGTAATCATGACTTGTTGATGAATCATGTAAAATTGGCTCAGTCATATTGATATTGTCCTAACATTAATATCCTTGAATTATATTTTAGATTAATAATCCTGAAGCGCTGACTGAAGATGCTTTATTGGCCCTGCAGTCACTGAGGGTCTCTGCTGTCCTGAAGAATGAATTGGACACCACCCACAGCACACTTCCAGACCTTTTTTGTCTTGTTTGGATTAATGTATGCTCTTCACATAATATATAGTAAAGGACTTTGAACTTGTACAAAAAGTTTTGCTTGGCATGGATGATAGAAAATAGAAAGTCGATTAGCATAGAATCCTTAAAGAATGAGTTGATGTAGAGCCTTTTTTTGTACTCAATAAAGACTGTCACTGGGGTAGTAACTTCAAAGCATGTATGTACCTTTAATTGGTAATGGTGCATTTTATTATATATATAGGGATAGATTGTCTAAAACGTAAAATTCTGTCATTTACTTACTCTTCACTTGTTCCAAACCTGTTTGAATTTCTTGCTTCTGTTAAACACAAAAGTTATTTTGAGGCATTGACTTTCTAATAGGAAAACAAATACTGTGGAAATCAGTGGTTCCAGGTTTCAGCTTTTTTGTCAAAAATAACCTTTTAAGTGTTCAACAGAAGAAAGAAACTCAAACAGGTTTGGAATAAGTTAGAGTAAATGACAGAATCATAGTTCAACCAAGACTGAATATTTATATTTATATATATATAAACCATTTGATAGTTACTGTGCCAATGACTTTTTTTTTCTAAACAAGAGTCACTTCACAGAATGTGCACTTATTCTTTATTAACGAATGCTTTAAGACTGTAAGTTTTGTAGTTCTTATTAATCTTATTATTATTTAATTTTGTCAAACTTATAGTGTTTTTTTTCTTGAAGCTTTTGTTTGATATATTTGCATTTTGGGAAATTCTTATTAATTTCAGATTAGTGTTTGTTTTAAATCTCCTAATGTCTAATTGTTTTTATTGTTTCATGACATTTGTAATTGCACAGGAGGCACATTTGTACTGTTGGACATTTTTTCTTTAAAAATAAATGTCTAAAATGGTATTGTCTGTGTGTTTAAAATTACAGATGTATTTTGATAAATTTATGGGGTTTAAAGATTAAAATTATGGCTAATTTCATTTGTGAAACTGAGATGGAGAGGTTAATTTAATAAAAATGCTATCAAAATGTATGAGCTGGGTGACTTGAGTATTTAAAGTTGAAGGAAATTAAAACAATTAGGTTAATTACTATTAAAATGTATGAGCTAGGTGACTTGAGGATTTAAAGTTTAGAGAAATTAAAACAATTAAGTTAATTGCTATTAAAATGTATGAGCTGAGTAACTTGGGTATTTTAAGTTAGGAGAAGTGTCTTGCATGAGTACAACAAACTCAAAACTTGATGTTTCTGTTTACTTAAAATAGAAAATTTCATAACTTAAAAAATTTGACGTAACTGATTACCTCAAATTTTTTGAGTTTTGTCAACTTATTCGGGATTACAGTGTAGAATTACCATAGCAGATATTCTGATCGTTCTAATAGAAGACATCACATTGTCGAGTCATATTTATATTAAAAGCTTCTATTGGAATATTAATAAGCTTAAGCTTTAAATAAATTAACGTTAACGGTTCTGCTAATGGTACTGAACAATTATTGCTGAGTAAACATTACAGTTGCATACTTAACTGACCAACCTTGTCTGCACAGTTGGCAATCTCACATGAGAAATGCTCATGTTTCCGGCGAGCCCGTCAAGTATAAAAGCCTTTACAGTTGCACACACATAGCTCGCGAAACAGACTAGCGCACACAGCTTGTAAGCTTGCGGAGTATATATATATATATATATATATATATATATATATATATATATATATATATATATATATATATATATATATATATATATATATATATATATATATATATATATATATATATATATATATATATATATATGTACATATATATATATGTACACACATACATATATACAGTGCTCAGCATAATGGAGTACACCCCATTATGAAAATGAATATTTTTATCCATTTCTCAGTGAATATTCACTGTAAAACCCAACAGTCAACTTTTTCAAATGAAATGAGTGTAGTTAACTGAAGTTTATTCTACTCATTTGAAAAGAGTTTTGAACTCAGTGTTGAAGGGAATGAGTTAATTTAAGTTTAAGTAATCAGGTATTTATTTAAGTTCACAGTACTCCTATAGATTTGTTTTTTTAACTCAAATGGATTGTAGCAATCGGTTTCCTCAAACGGTTTGAGTTGCCTTAACTTATTGGGTTTTACAGTACTCTATTGGTTTGAGTTCTCTTCATTTATTGGGGTTTACTGTGCTCAAATTCCTTCATTTACTCAAAACGATTAAGTTCACAGTACTCATTAGGATCAGTTTTTGAACTTAAATAATTTATTGCAATCGGTTACCTCAAATGATTTGAGTTACCATAACTTTTTACAGTGCAATGTATTTTGGTGCATTTAAACAAAACAGATTTATTAAACAGATATATTTATTAAAATAATATTCTAGTCAAACATACTTAGAAAATGAAAGATAATACAATTAAATTCAAGCTAAATATTGCGAAAGAAAAATTACAACGTCAACTAAATTAAAACGTCAACTAAATGTCAATTTTTTTGCTTCTCTTGATTAGTCCTCTTTTTTATATTTGTATTTAACACGTTGTATTTATTTATACGCACAAATGTAATTTTGTATAGCTTCCTATTAAAAATATGAATTTAAAAGCTAGATTTGTGAGGGGTGTACTTTTATATGCTGAGCACTGTATATAAAAAAAAATAAAAAAGTCTTTTTGTTCGTCTTTCACTTTGCCAGTGAAAATAGGTTTCAGTTCATAAATGAATAAAGCTGCACTTGATTTGACTTCTGCACCATGAAACTTGTTGACCTTGTGCACCTTGTTGACCAATATTCCTGCTGCTGTTTTTAAGTCTCTTTGCCACACTGGCAAAATGGAATGTCACAAAACAGCTCTTTCACTAACCAAAACAGAGATATTCGGCTTCATGTTTGCATCTGCTAAGTGAAAGCTTGACATTCCGGGTCACAAACGTATTGAGCTCCTGGCAGTTAAGCCCAGGTGAAAAAGAGAAAAGTGTGTGATAGCGAGAGGGAGGGAGAAAGAGGTGTGGTTTCTTGCGAGATTTGAATCAGCAGGTTTACGTAGTCATGACTCATGTGCAGTAGGCTGTTTGAAGGCAGAGTTTTGCTGTAGTCAAAGTAGAGCAGAGGACTCACTGCCAAGTAACACATGGTGAAATCCAGCCTGTATTTACCAACACTCATGCATCGCCTAGCAACACCGGCAAAATACCACAGTAGGAAAGAATGGGGGAAGAGAAAAAAAAAAAAAAAAAAAAGGTAAAAGAGAAGTAAATTTGGCCTTTTATGTACAAAACGTACCCGGCTGACGCTGAGACTCTCAAAGCAGTGCTCTCTGATGTGTTACTGGATCACTTTCAGATTATTCTCAGCCTAAAAAGGCTGTGATGCAAGGTCTATTTTAGCAGACAGGCCTATCACAATTACTCCAACCCATATGACAAGCCAAACGATCATTTCTGAGGTTTGCTTTCTTCTGTAGAACATAAAAGACTGTATTTAAGTTGCTTTATTGCAACTTCAATACAGTCTTTTATGTTCTATAAAGGACAGTTAGACATGCAGCTTTGGAATAACATAATAATTAAATATCTATACGTCATGTTGTTCCAATACAAACCTGCTTGACTAACTTTCTTTTTTCTTCTTTTAAATATATGAGAAGTAAATGATGATCAAAAATAGTGCGCATTCATGAAAACTGAGCAATGATTTGTGTGCACCCTATACTGACACTAAGGAAAAGAAACTGCTGAATGAATTAGATTTGTGTGCACAAAAATACTCACATCTTGAAAATATTCGGATTGAAACACTGAAGGAATATGGTCTGTTTGAGGATGTTTTTCGTAGTTTTTTGGACTTTGAATGACTTCAGAACCTTGCTGTCTATGGAGGATGAGGGAGCTCTCAGATTCAATCTAAAATATGATGACTTGTATTCCAAAGATGAACGAAGGTCTCAGGGGTTTCACAAGGGTGAGTTTAATGAAACTTGAAGTAATGTGCTACTTTATCATTTATGATTTAGAATTATTTTGTGTTTTATTTTGTATATGATTTGATTTTGTTGAATGAATTAAGTTATGGTTGGGGACTTTAATTATGACACCAAGATTACTGAGCCTAGCGGATATATGACATGTACAGTACTGTATGTGAAGCAAAGCACGCTAAGCATGGAATGCTAGGTGAAACACGGCAACAAGGCACAAGTACACGGCTGATTCTCGGATTCCCATATTTATTAGTTTTAGCTCCTGGTTTAAGGGAGAACTAGCTAACTTTGGTTAAGATTTGTTAGATTATTGTTTTATTTTATTGATTTTTGGTTTTGCTTTCGAGATTCATTTGTGGTCGTTTGTTCTGATTCGTACGATGATTCATGATGCTATATCGTGTAATAGTTCTATGGAATGTGACCAATAAATGAATCATGAACAATCAGTGAAAGAGTTAATCATTTTTTTACCAGGACACTACAGGGAGTAATTAATCAATAACAGAATTTACATTTTTCGGGTAAACTAACGCTAACCCACAGTTGAGATTAAAAACCCTTCAGTTATAAAATCACCCTAGAAATTGAGAAGATCGTAATAATTTCATTTGAACTCTCTGGTTTCTGGTTTTAAATCTCTATGCACACAAGCAAAGCTATACTTTGCATGTATATCGTCAATAGAGATGCAACGATTAGCCGATTTTCAAACTGCACTTTAATTAGTCACAGTTAATTAATTGTAAAGGCTTCTCTAAGCCGCATTTCTGTTGCACGGAACAAAACAAAACTGCTGCAGTTAAACAAAGTTTGGCCAAGTTGCCAACTGTGCGCTAGTTTAAAGTTTCAAGTATGTACACAGTGGTTAATACACACGCACAGCGGATTAACTATAGCAGCGGCCGTTCCCATATCACATCTTTTCCGCTTGCAAGTTTGTTATTTCTAATGTAAGAACATATGACAATATGCGCGCACAAGCGGAGCAACGTGCTTGCGTCTTTCCGGGTGCAAGCAGTAGAAAACATCTCACAGTGAGAGTTGCCCATGCCTTTCAGTGCAATGTAAAAACAAAAGATATGTTAGACGAATTATTATTATAATGATTATGTATGCATGAACGCAGATGGCAACAACAGATAATCTAAATAGCTACTTACCTAATATAAAGCTTGAATTTACATTAGACGTGATGACCTTGAAACCATGATTATTCTTCAGACTATAATCGTACAACCAAAATCTTTAATTGTTGCATCCATAATTGTTATGCAGTGTAAAACATTACATATGAATGTGTCTGAATGTAGAAAAAGCCTACTTCAGCAATGCATTGGCTTTTTTTGTGCTCTGAAATACAAGATTTGAATGTTCGTGTAAAAAAAAAAAAAAAAAAAAAAAAAAAAAAAAAAAAAAAACCCAACAAAAAAAAAAAAAGTCTATAGTACAATGCACTGATATTATGTAGTTTCAAAATACACTATATTCACATTTTAATTTAGAAAAAGCCAAATTGGGTGTCTTAAGAAAAAAAAAAATACAGCTTATGGGCTCTTATATGCAGTTGTGTTATCACTCATATAGCAAGTCATATCTCTCCGGCCCATCGTTTGGGATGCTTTTCATGAACCGGCCCCCATCATAAACTAATTGAATGGCCCTGCTGTACACGTTAAAATGTGATCTAATGTAGTTTTTGCTTCAAGAAGCTGCAACCATCTTGAGACGAGATACTAAGGTTTCCTTACATGTATGCAAAACAGAAGACAGCCAACAATACGGCTGCTGTGGTTCAACCAAGTAAAATAAAAATAAAAACTTTTGGTCTGCAATACCAACATAGAGGTAAAAATGAGGGGAATACACAAGGAGAATTAAACGCAACCAACATGCACATTTTTGATCACAATGGTTTTTTTGTTTACATTCATCCCTTTTCCTTTACTTACTTTACTTTATCAGGGGTCACCAAAGCAAAATGAACGACCAACTATTCCGCCATATGTTTTATGCAGCGGACACCCTTCCAGCCACAACCCAGTACTGGGAAACACCCATACACTCTCACATTCTCACACACACACACACACACACACACACACACACACACACACACACACACTGGCCAATTTTTGTTTACCCATTTCACCTATGCTGCATGTGTCAAATTGGGGAAATTTCTATATTGCAATTTCGATTTGATTTGAGATCTACTTTGCTGTTGCTTGCTACTAGATTGAATGTCACTGGCAATACTTTCAGTTGACTTTTTAGCAAAACACTCACATAGCCGCATGTGGTGCTTTTTTGGTGCTGGTTGTTGTATTTCCTTGTGCTGTGGCAACAATTCTGCGACAGCTCTTACAAATGACCTGTTTTTGTTTGGGACTTTGGAACCAAAATATTCCCATATTACGGATGTCCTGTTTTTCTTTGATATTAGTGTATTAATGCTTCTGAAGCGACAGACGCCATCATCCCACTTGTACGTGCTTTCCTGTTTGTTTTTTTTATTGTGGGCATTCCACATAGTTTGGCTGCGCAGTTCTGATTGGGCAGAACAAAAGTGTGCTCACTCAAATGGCTAGTAGGACTGTCACACACAGACGGCATTTGCTCTGGGCAGGGGAAATAAACAATACATTTCTATTTTATATTGCAGCCTATTGTGATTAGCTACTCGCAACGTTTCGAAATCGCGATTACGATTCAATTTTTATTAATCGCACAGCCCTAGTGCTAACAACTGAGCCACCATGCCACCCATTCGTTTACATTTTTGGACAAAAAAAAATCGTAACTACGACAAATAGTTTTGACTGATCAGTGTGAGGAAAACAAAATGCACAGTGCATCACAATTGTGGTATACGGTTGCCATTACGTATACATTAAACCTAAATCTCCTAGATATGATAGTTTTCACAAAGCAAATGCTAACAATGACTTTATCACTTAACAGCCCACGTTCTTGCTAGCATAAAACATGTCATGCTGTGTCACACTAGCACACAATGAACATCTTGACACTTCAATGAGTCATAAAAGGGCCGTCTAGATCATCCAACAGCCATTAAGATTGTTACATAATGCCATGAAACATCCATTTTTACAAATAGAGCCGCCTGTATAATTTTACCACATAATCACCAGCTGAAAGGCTCGACATTGTTGTCAGCGCATGTGTTGAAGAATCTTATTCAGCAAGACACTGACTGGAATGAAAATGTCCTCTAAAAAAGGCAACAATGGGAGTCTCTGACTGCCGGAGAATGGTAAAGTATAATTGTGCCAATTCATTGCCAAGCAACACAATTTCAATTCATAGCAAGATGATAAGTGTAGCATTCTGAATGGAGTCACAAAAAATCATGCGTAAGAAATGTTCCACGGCACAAAGAGAGGGATAAAAGAATTAGTACAGAATCAGATCCATGATTATCTGACCTTTAGTCCACCGAACATGGATTTGTTGGGAAAACAAATAGCAAATCATGCTTCAAGCATAGAGGCTTATAAATGTTTCTACCCATTAGGGTTTCATAATCTGGCCAAAAAGTATTGCGATGTTATCAAATAATACAACATAAAAGCTTAATGACACTGCTTTAATATGAACAAAAAAGCATTTTTAAAGAAATTAAAATTCATGCTGCTCAATAATATGGATGAAAGCCTTGACAGAAAACCCTTTAACAGGTCAAACGCAGTTCAAGTTGAGAAAAGTGATAACAGTCACTTAACCACCCAAATGAGTGCCACTTACCAATTCAATTTGATTCAAGCTCAAAAAACCAGCACATGTTAAAATTCTCCAGCTTTGCCTTCACATTAAACCATGAATTTGCTAAGTGAGCTGAAACTGATGATGCCCATGAAAACACATTTACACAATGGAGCACAAATCCAAACAAACAAACACGCCAAGATGCAGCTGTGATGCCTTTGAACGGCACCAGAAAAAGTCAATGTTTACCTCAGTCGGTGCTTTTGTCAGCACAAAAAAAGAAAAGCAGACGTTTACGAAAGGAGTTACAGAACATTTCCACAAAACACTGTTCTGTTGAAACATCTAATAAATCAGACAACAGCCAGAAAATACTGAGTGAATAAGCTACTCTCAAATGTAGCTAATAAAGTAATTTTATTAAAAACTGTTATGTATCGATAAAGAAATGCAAGTGAATAAAAGGCTGCACAATTCTGGCTACAATGAGAATCACAGTTTTTTGTTTGTTTTTTTTTGCTTAAAATGAAGATCAGGATTTTCTCACAATTCTGTAGATGTAAAATAAAGGTTAATATGATTATTATTATTTCACAAACATGGTAAAACAACAACAATATTAGGCCTGTGTGTAGGTTGGGGGTGTGAAAATTAATTGTTTCTTCGGTGCACCTCGATGCAGACGTGGACAATTTGGTATCGGTTCAGTAATAGAAACTAACTGGTTATTACGTACTGATGTCATTTATCTCATATGCGCTATATCATGGTAGAATACTATGGCAAGGGAGGTGAGCGCGGGTAATTATAACGCAGAAGCTGTGCACAATTCAATGTGTTTGCTGGACAGTCAGTTACAGCAGAAGCCCCTATTTATGGAGAAAATGAAAGCAAACTCTCTGTGATCGCCGCGTCCGTTTAACATCAGTGTCACTCATCGGTGAACAGCTCAAAAAGTTATATTTACTTTAAATCCACATGTCGTTCTGGTCATGTACTTGGGTTTTGCTTGATGCGTTCAAAAAGAGTGTTTTCTTTGAGCAGGTAAAATTATAAGGTAGTTTATATGTCTGACTGCTAGTATTAAAGGACAAAATTGTCTTACAAATACATACAAAATGTATAAAAATATACATCTTAATACAAGAATTGTTGTGCAGTGAGGTAAAATATAAAATTGTGTATGGAAAGCATCATCAATGCACCATGATGCTCCGAGATATTGAATTGAACTGAATGGATGGCATTCATCAGACCGGTGGATGGAATCATGAGACCAGTGTAGGTTCATACCTCTAGTGTAGGTCTACTGTTGGATAAATGCTCAATTTTGTATAGACTTGGAATGGTGGACTTTAAATATGCCCTGGTTATTAATTCACAGTAAAGTGATGACAGAATACAACTATTCATAACTTTGAAGTTGAATTGCTATGTTTGAGACAAATGCTTGCAATTTGTCATTGACAACATTATTAGACAATTTTTTCCACTGGTAAAATGAAACATTTGTCATGATCAGATTCCCTCTTGCATTATATTCAACATTATATAGGCTAGAGTAGTTATACTGACACTGTAAACATCTATTTTCATGCTCAACACTTTGTGTTAGTTATGAAAGAAAAAACATATCAAATGCTTGTCATAATCATAACTCTAAAATGTGATATGATTATTTAAATGATGTGTGCACTTTCGGTTTTACTTTTACTGCCGAAAGCGATCGTGTCACTGCTGCAGTCACTTCATCATACTTCCTGCGTGGCTCCCAAACGATCGCTCTGTGCAACAAACTGAATGTTACTTACAACTTTATTACCTGTTATTCACACCCTGTGCAGGTTCTGTTCACTAAAGTAGACATCATTGGCGTGCAAGCACGCGTCCTCTCGATAGTAAACAAACAGTGCATCAGTTGACGCGGCCGCGAATACGTCATTACATTAAGACAGAAATTACATTTTTGGGTGAATTAGAATTTATAAATACAGTATGTGACACTTTTAACACCATTTGGAGATGTCCATGTTGCTGATCAACATATAAAAAACAATGTGAAGACTTGTGCGACCACCTTTAGGCTTTTCTCCAGACCTTAAATATATAATTGACTAAATCATAGAAAAGCTGAATTAAGATCGTGTATAGGGTCAAATCGAGATTACAATCTATTTTCAATTAATCGTGCAGCCCTAGTCAATACCATTAACCAATAAGATAATTCTTTATAGCTGGCAGATGATAATTGATATTCACTCTGATATAGCAACTCTGGATATTAATTTGTCTGAAGAAACATGATTATTAAAGAAAGAAAATACAAACAACGCATCTGACTGATTTTATTTTAAAACCCTAAATGGCAGAAAATATTAAAGGGCACCTATTATGCAAAAATCACTTTTATAAGGGGTTGTGAAGGCAACAGCCTGTGAATATAAGCAGCTTCTAATAGAAAAAATGTATTAATTTTATGTTTTATAACTACACTTCATTAAAACAGCCTAAACACTTTGATTGACATCTCCCTTTGTACGTGTCATCAGAAGAGGAAAGCTCTGCCCATTAGTGACAATTTCTCCCTCATTAGCATAGGACAGTCTTCTTTTTCAATCTGCCACTATGCTGACACAGAACAGACATTTGAAGCCCCACCCTCTTTTTAAAAAGTAGGCTGGGAGCACAATCTCATTTGAATTTAAAGCGACAGTAATCAAAATTGCACAACTCAGATCAAAGCCTTACATGGGCTTTCAAAGAGTTGTAAAACATCATTTGCATGGTATTTTGAGCTGAAACTTCACATATACACATCATAGACTTATTTTACATCTTGTAAACAGGAATAACAGAAAACGAGGTCCCCTTTAAAATCTTTTTTTCTCTTAAAATAAATGACAAATTTCATTTCTGATTTTTTTTACAGTAAATTTGGCAACCATAGCTGCCTTTTTTATGATGTATATATTACCAGGATGTTTTTAATAGTAATGCATCTCTACACCAATTCAATTGTGCTACAGATTACATGGATCGAATTTATTGTGAAGAGTTGCTATTACTTTAAACGACTATCATTATTTCCTGGCAGGTTAATGAGCACTGAAAGCCAGCTTACTGCCAAATCAATATTGACCATAAACCAATCTTTGTTTCCATGTTCATTACAAGCAAGTCTAGAGTAATGTTATGAATCCAGCAATGCTTTTCTCCAACAGTGTGCAACTGTGTCCTTGTGTGTGCAAAACAATCTACCCGGAGTAGCCAAGCAACCCTGGCAAAGACACTGAGAATGTATTGCATTGTGAAGAAAAAATGCAAATACAATCTAATAAACACGCTGGTATACTTTGCCATCCTTGTGTTTTGGGTTAGACTGCTCAATCTTGGAAAAGCACTAATGCATAAAATTCCAGACAATGTCCAGAAAAGGCTGCTGGACAGTTTTCCAAGGAATGCTGCAATGGGAACAATGAAGCAAGGAGGCTTGAGCATTCCTCACCCATTAAAATCTGCGCAAATAATACCACAAAGAACCGAGGATGGAATTTACACGGTTGCACCAGCCATGTCAGTAGACTGCCTACATGAACAAAAGTGGTTACAGATGGCCAGAAGTGTTGTCATCCAAAACAAGCTGCGGTGAAAACAAGTTTGTTGGTCTAGGATGCTCAGCCGCATGGTATTAAGAAAACAAGACCAAGATGTTCGATTGTAACCCTGCTTCAAAATCAATAAAGGTTTGCAAGGTGGGTTACTGGGTCACAACCTGCTTCCTTTTGTCTTCCAAGAGAGTAATTGGCTGCTGGACTACAATACCATTTTTTAACCATTTACTGACCATTTAACCATTTACTTAAGTGGCTCCAAAGTTATACTTCGTAATGCATGGTTGACCACAGAAGAAAATATCCTTTAAAAGTTTGGCAAGCAGAGAATTGAGCCCACTGACTATCGAATAGTGTTGTCATGAGTACGGGTTTCAAGGTAACCCGCGGTAAATTTTCTAATGGTTAGTATTATGGTTTTAAATTTGTATCATCATTAAATTTGTAAATGATTACTGCGATTTTGAAAACTCTCTGTAAATCCTCTGACTATATGCGATTACATAATTGCGAAAGTATGCAAATAGTTGCATCGATGTATACGGTTTAAAATTGCGCGTGCACACACACACACGCATGAATTGTTAGCCCCGTTTATTTTTTCCCCCAATTTCTGTTTAACCGGGAGAAGATTTTTTTTTTTCCCAACACATTTTTAAACATAATAGTTTTAAAAACTCATTTCTAAAAACTAATTTAGACACTTCTATACAGCTTAAAGTGACATTTAAAGGCTTAACTAGGTTAATTAGGTTAACTAGCCAGGTTAGGGTAATTAGGCAAGTTATTGTATAAGGATGGTTTGTTCTGTAGACAGTCGAAAAACAATTTGCTCAAAGGGGCTAATAATTTTGACCTTGGTTCATAAATTAAAAACCGCTTTTGTTCTAGCCAAAATAAAACAAATAAGACTTTCTCCAGAAGTAAAAATATTATCAGACATATTGTGAAAATTTCCTTGCTCTGTTAAACATGATTTGGGAAATATTTAAAAAAAGAAAGAAAAAGAAAAAATTCAAAGGGGGGCTAATAATTCTGACTTCAACCGTATATAATTTTGCACACTATTGAGAATACTGAGATGAAGTTTGACTTGACAAAAAAAATTGCAATATCAGACAAAAAAAAATTTAATTAGTACTATGCAGGGATCCATATCTGTTGTTTGTCACAAAATTGCATAATTATTACAAATGTTATTTATTGTTCGTTAATTTTCAAATACAACACTTGGTGGCATGCTTGAAATGTGTGTGACATTTATTTGAAACATTTACAGCTCTTTTTAACGAAAACTATATTTTAGTCACAATACTGATATATTGTCATCATATACATTATAATCTCATAATATTTAAGAAATAGAGCTGCACGATTCTGGCTAAAATGAGAGATTTTTTTGCTTAAAACGAAAAATCACGATTTTCTCACGTTTCAGTAGATGTAAAATAAAGGTTATTATGAGGAGGCTAATATTATTTTTCAAACATATGGTAAAACAACAACAATAATAATAATAGGTTTATGTGTAGGTCTACTGTTGGTTAAGATGCAAAATTTTATATATAGACTTGCCATGGTTGATTTAGAATAGACTCTAAATTTGTCCTGGTTGTAATGAACATCAGAATACAGCTATTCATAATTATAATGTTCTAATTATTTTGTTTGAGACATATGCTTGTCATTTGTCATTGACAACATTATTAGACAATTTTTGTCACTGATAAAATAAAACACCTGTTATTATCTGATTTCCTTTTGCATTATATTCAACATTATATAGGCTAGAGTAGTTATACTGACACAGTAAACATCTATTTTCATGCCCAACATTGTGTGTTTGATATGAAGGAAAAAACATATCAAATGCTTGCATAATCATAACTTTAAAATGCGATATGATCATTTAAATGATGTGCGCACTTTCGGTTTCACTTTCACTGCCAAGTGTGGCTCATGGCTGCCGTCACATTGAGAAAAAAACAACAAACATGCGAATCATACTTACCACGCGGCTCCTAAATGATCGCTCTGTGCACCAAACTGAAGGTTGTTTACAACATTTTTACCTGCTATACACAGCCTATGCAGGTTCTGTTCACTAAAGTAAACATCATTGGCAGGCACGCACACCCTCTCGGTGGTAAACAAACAGTGCGTCAGCTCATGAGTGATTTTGAGGCCGCGAATACTTCATTACATTAAGACAAAAATTAAAATTTTTGGGTGAATTATACCTTATAAATACAGTATGTGACACTTTCGGAGGAGTCCATGTAGCTGTGAAGTCTTGTGCGTCCGCCTTTGCGCTTCTCTAATGACTTTGAAAATATAATTGGCTGAATCAAAGAAAAGCAGAATTAAGATCGCGTGTAGGGTCGAATCGAGATCGCAATCTTTTTTTCAATTAATCGTGCAGCCCTAATATGAAAGTGAACACATTACTTCAGAATTCAAATTTCATTAAAATATCTACTTCTGTGTTTAACTGAGAACACTAACTCTTCATGAAAATCCAAATCACTAAATTGTCAACAACTCGCTGTGTCTCTGCATCTTGATCTAGGGATTGTGCAAAGACCACAATGAAATCACTCACAAATACAGTTACAGCCGCATGTTCATCAAAGTGCCAAATAACCTTCCATAGAAAAATCGGTTTTGCATTTGATGCAAGTAGATGAAACATTGCATAACATAACATGTCAGGCATGCAAATATTGCTGATAAAAATAACCAGAGGTTTGCTTGCTCATCCTATGTAAACATCTGTGCATAGGTCATTAAATCATTCAATTTCCTTTAGCTTAGTGCCTTTTTTAACAGGGGTCGCCACAACGGATTGAACCGTCAATCATACCGGCATATGTTTTACGCAGTGGATGCCCTTCCAGCCGCAATTCAGTACTGGAAAACACCCATACACACTCACGTCAATTTAGATCCAATTCACCTATACCGCATGTGTTTGGACAGTGGGGGAAACCGGGGCACGGAGGAAACCCACACAAACACGGGGAGAGCATGCAAACTCCATACAGAAATGCCAAATGGAGAAGCCGGGACTCGAACCAGTGACCTTGCTGTGCAGCAACAGTGCCAACCACTGAGTCACAGTGCCACCTCTAATTATTGTAATTATTTCTTAATATAATGAATATGAATGACAGCGAGTCCGTCAAGGGGTGAATTTTTACTTTAGACAGTAGTAAAAGCTCCCAGTCAATATGCCATACAGATGTGCTGGCAGTCAAATAGAGAGAGAGAGAATGAGAGAGAGGATACAGAGTGCAAAAAATGTTTAAAATTCTTTTCAGAATAATAAATAACATCTATTTCTAGCATTTCTTTTCATAACAAAAACGAGTGTCATCTTTTTCTCTCTTGCTGCACATTGTCACTACATAAAAGTAAAATGTGTTGCAATTTATGCTGACATTAACAAATGTTTCCAGTGGGACATTGGGAATGCTTCATATAAGGAGGGAGTCAAAAGAATTACTTCATTAAAACCCTGAACTGGTTACCAGCTAATAACTGCAGCAATCGAGACACTAGCTGACGCATCGATTCCTGACCGCAAATGCAGTTTAGCTACTGTATCCCTGTGAACAGATGTCAGAAAAGCTGTGCTTCAGCTTACATTTCTGTGAAACTGCAAAAACGAACTTCAACATAAGTTTGACTGCAGTTTCTACACTGTTGATTTTTGCTGCTTGTTCAAGCAATTATATAAAGTGAGTTGAAACATCACAATTCTCGAGTTTTTTTGAGGACAATTTCATTGTTTTATGTTCAATCCACTTAAATTTGAAAAGACATTTAAAGTTAACTTAAATGGCAAAACATGAATAAATTGTGTGGAATCCAGCACTTTTTACAGTATAGGTAAAACGAACCCTATAGGGCAGCATCAAGACAACAACTTTTGTTCCTTTTCATACTGATGATATTTACAGGAACATATAATCAATGAATAAAGGATTATTTCTATGTAGACCTTCGCAAAACACCAAATAAATACCTTAAAACGTAAAAGTTTCTAGGATTTGTAATTGAATAAGTTTGAACCACCACATAGACACCGTTCCTGCCTTAGTCAGTTTTTTTAGTAGCTCACTTTGTGCAGTGTTGTACTTGGAATGCAGAGTGCTCGAGTTAAAGTCTGGTACAGCATGGTTCCACAAAATAGGTAAAAGCAGTGTAAAAATTATGGCAAAACTACATGACCACAATGGAATTTTCTCATACATTTGGTTTTGTAAACACTATTGGTTGGGTTTACGCAAGGGTTTAGGTCAGTCAATCGCAAAGTAATAGGTAATGTGTGACATTTATTTGAAACATTTACAGCTCATTTTACCAAATCTACATTTTTGGGATAATATTGAAAACTGTGATAAATTTGGTCACTATGATAGTGATGTGAAAGCATCACATATTACTTCAGAAGTAAGAAAGTAGGATTTTGGAAGTCAACAGCTACCCTCAATCAAAAATCAAAATATCTACTTGTGTGTTGAACAGGAAATAAACTCTTTATGAATTCATTCTATGACTATTCAAATCGCTAAGTTGTCAACAACTCAATAACAAAACTCACTGTTTCTCTGCGTCTTGATCTAGAGTGATTGTACAAAGGCCGTGCTCACATTCGAGTCTCGTACTACATGGCCATGATGCAAATTTCTCATACATTTGCTTTTGTAAACACTATCGGTTGGGTTTACGGAAGGGTTTAGGTCAGTCTATAGCAAGGTAATATAACAAGCCCTCTCGTAAACTGTATAACAAACCGCAGTCTGTTACATATTTCTGATTCACAAAAATACAGATAGCGCCCTTTAATGAATTTTTCATCAGAAACCTGCAATGAAACGAAACCAGAGCAATGTCGTTTTGCAAAAATCTACCTGGAAGCATGCATTTCCAATGAGCATTGGTTGCAGAAAAGAGTTGAGATGCTTGACTAACCGGTGTTATGCTCTAACAGCAGAAGTTTGGCATCAAACAAAGCAGAACTAGGGAACTAAAGATGATCTTGATCAAACTATCATTTGACCACAAAGAGGAAAAGCCTGCATCTCTCTCTACTGAGCCGACTCTTACTTCACATTGAGTTCTGGGCAATGAATCAGAGTGATACCGCCTCCACAACCATCTGAGGCGATTCCTTCACTTCCTGAACTCAGCAGCGCACAAAGGAAGCCTTGTAACACAGCACTGTGGCATCACTGGTCCAGCGGATTCATTGTGAAACAGAGAGTGAAGACTTGCAGGCCTTACTCAAAAGAGAACATGCGCTCTTCCAACTTCATTCTAAGGTGCAGAGAGTGTAAAAGTGCCCAAGGCAACTAGAGACGTGCAAAAGAATATCATTAAGAACACCTCACCCTGGAGGATCTGGAGTTACCAGAACTATTTGTAGAAGCACCGGCTTTTAAGATGTGTGCACTGCAGAAAGCAAAAACAATTTTAGTTATAGGAACTAAAATTAAATATTACCCCATGATTTTTACCCACAAGTGGCAGGTGTTAAATCCTCATGTAAACATTTAACATTGTGATTATGACGGGATAATATAGGAACACATTTAAAATACCTAACCACAGAAAATATCTGTATTGTAAGAACATTTCACAGCTGTTACAATCAAATAATTGCAGCCTTGTTGAGTAGAAGGGACTTTTCAAAAACTATATATGTTTTAGACGGTAGTGTGAGTAAAATGTATACGTTACAATTTAATAATTAATTATGAAATATAATATCAATTGGATGTACATAAATCTACAAGAGGCTTTCACCCTAGAGGAACATGAATTACCAGAACTATTGGCAGAAGCACCTGCTTTTAAGATTGTGGAACTGAAGGAGACAAGAACAATTTTAGTTATAAGAAGTAAATTTCACCATTAAAGCTGGTTTATACTTCTACGTCAGGTGATCGCTATGACCCACTGCACCTGCCTTGCGTGTAGTCGTGCATTTACACTTCTGAAATGCTAGCTGGGAGAAGGTTATGTTCCTCTGTATCGAGTTTCTTCGAGGGTGTTTTGCTTTTCCTGAATGCTACCTTACTGTAAAACTCGTTCATTCAGAGGTGGGAACCGGTGGATGTGCAACAACTTCAATTAAAAGGTAAACACAAAACAAAAGGCTCCATCTGGAGCTCCTTCATGGGACTTAACACTTGTAAACACTCGCTTTATCGCGTTCGCGGCTCTCAGCACCACCCACACTCGTCACAGCTACCAAACTGACCAATCACAGAGCTTGTGCTATGCATCATTGTGACGTGTAGTTACATTTTTTGAAAGGTGCAGGGTCAGCCACAGCGAGGGCTATGCGACTGCACAAAGGCCGGACTATACACGTGTGCTTGATGCAGAAGAATAAATCAGCCATAACCCCCACCACAGATGTTTTTTACCCACAACAGGTGAAAATTTAAAACCCAGTTTGTTGCAACTTGTGTGCGTTTATGTAAACATTACATTGTGGTTATAACAATTAGGCATGGGACGATAACCTTTTTCATGGTATACCCCGATTTGGAAAAGGTTTAAAAAGTCAAAATTTTCTGCAATACCATTCCTAAAGTATTTGTACGAATTTCTATTTGTTTTCTTTTTTGTTTGTTTTTTAGGACAACAGTATATTCAGCAAAAAAGATATCTAAAGATGCCGTTTTAAATTGCGAAAAAATCTGTTTTTTAAACAAATAAAGACAGCAGAAGTCAATAATTAATTTAGCCTGACATGCTTATTCTTCCAAAATATTTGAAATGTTTCTCAAAATAAAATATATTGTGTTCAAAAGGGAAAAAAAGTTTTTGTAACCCAGACATTTAAAAAGAATACATTTTAGAGCAGTAATCACAATACCGTGATACCGTGATATTTTTATACAAGGTTATCATACCGTCAGAATCTAATACCGGCCCATGCCCATAGCCGATAGAATTTAATAATGAATTATTTCTTATATAACTTCATCATGTTAAATACCTAAATTAATAATTTATGAAATATATAATCAATTAGATAAACATAAATCAACATAAAATTGTAAAATAAATAAATAAAAACAAAAAGTGTAGTAAAGTGGTAAAAGAAAGAAAAAGAAAGAGCGTAAAAGAACATAATTAAGAGGCTTCAACCCTAAAGGAACTGGAGTTATCAGAAATATTTGCAGACTGCTTTTAAGATTGTGGAATTGAAGGAAGCAAGAACAATTTTAGTTATAGGAACTAAGATTGACCATTACTCCCAGATGATTTTTACTCACAACAGGTGTTGATTTAAAACCCAGTTTGTTGCAACTTGTGTGCGTTTATGTAAACATTAAATTACATTGTGGTTATGACAGTATTGAGGAACAAATTACATTTTAAAATGCCGAATCACCGAAAATATTTGTATTTTATAATATTCAACAGTTTCAAGTTTTTACAGATCAAGTAATTCTAGACTTGAGTAGAAGGGACATTTCAAAATCATTTACTGTAAATGTACTCTACTGTAAATGCAAATGTTTGGATAACAAATATATCCAATAAAATAAACGTAACATGTCTAAATTAATAATAATTTATTAAATATAATCCATACTGTAAATCCACATATAATCCACTGGTCAACCAGTAGTCACCCACCAACAGCATTCAGATAGTTGAGCCCTTCCAGTGGCCAGTCATGTAACTGCGCATTTATTATAAAATACAGACACATTGCTAGGCTCTGACATAACGCCGGCACAGAAAAGGCACAAGATAGAGCAGAGCGTACGACGTCTCTATATGCAGGAGCGTAAGAAAGAGAGTACAAGATAGGGAGAGTGTAGTCAGACAAAGCCATTTTACACTTGACTCCATTAAAACGCCATACATGGCTCTGTGTAAAAATTCCACTTACCAAATATTCTCAACACAAGCACTCCCTTCACTCCTGCCAGCCACAGCCTTGTAGAACTAAAAGCTTATTAGACCCTGCAGAGCTCATCATGACACTCAGGACCCTGACATACATGAGCACATGAGATTGAAGTACATTCACTCGCTGTTTGTCTCCACTATGAAGGTCAAACCCAGAGGAAGGTTAACTTTTATCAAAATGCAGCTGAAGTTTTGGACGGCGCCACCCCAATCAGTCCTGATGACATCATATTACGGTTTGATGTTTCTAATCCAGCTTAATGAACTCGCTGACTGGAAAGACATCCAAATACATTGAGATGATTTATCTGCAGGCCCACACACACAATCTGCACCCGCTGAACTCTGCTGATAGTCTTCCAGAAATGAACTAGCTCTACTGAAAAACTATGAAATATTCATATTAATTTGATTGTATTGTAGTTTTCACAAAAGCTAAACATGGTTTTAAACATGGTAACGGCTTGATGGTGTTGAGAAATGTTTCTTGAGCATCAACTGAGAAAGTATAAGTGCTTGGCTTTAGAAATGAAAGCGCTGTCCACTGATGAGTGACGCGGGAAGAACAGCCACGGTTACAGTTTATATGCGCATAATACGCGATTATCACAGGTAATCCGTAATAGACATGGTGGAGAAAACTCGCACTACAGACACGCTCGTGTCTGGATCCACAAGTATCGCTTTACTAGTTGCACAGAGCGATCGTTTGAGAGCCACGCTGAAAGAATAATTTGCATGTGTGTGTGTTTTATCACAGTGACGGCAGCCATTAGCCGCACTAGGAAGTCAAAATGAAACTTGCCGCACATCATTTAAATTATTATAATGCATTTTATGGTTATGATTGCGACAAGCATTTGATATGTTTTTCTTTCATAGCGAACACAAAGTGTTGTGCACGAAAATAAATGTTTCATAGTGTCAGTATAGCTACTCTAACTTATATAATGTTGAATATATTGCAAAAAGAAATCTGATAATGACAAATGTCTGATTTTACCAGTGAAAACAAATGGTCTAATAATGCTGACAATGACAAGCACATGTCTCAAAAATAATTCAATTTTATAATTATGAATAGTTGTATTCTGATGTCATCATTTTACTGTGAATTAACAAACAGAACATATTGAAAGTCTGTTCAAGTCCACCATAATGACTACAAAATTTAGCATTTTAAGCAACAGTAGACCTACACATAGGCATAATATTATTGTTGTTAGTAGTCGGAAGTCATTGATTTAGTCGGAAGTCATTGATTTTTAATGAAAGCCAGCGGTGATAAGCAGCGAGGTGCGTCTTCGCCGGTGTGTGCGTCGAGGAGAGTTGAAATCAAGTCAACTTTATGGTAATGAGCTATGATGTGGTTCGGTGGCAACCAATCAGAATGTAGACGTCGTCCACTTGAGAGTATTCCAGAGAACAACAGCCTTGTGAACTTTGGTTCTGACCACAGTTGTTCCCAAGGGTTTAATTATTGCGGTCGCCGGATTTTCAATTATTTCCGATGTTTTCTTAAAGGGATATACATTGAAAAGTTACTGGCAAGTTGATGTGCATTAATGTTATTTTTTTCTCAAAAAAAAAAGCAAAAATTTCATGGTAACTATAACGACAGTACAAAAACTGGATAAGTGAAGCAAAGCCACACACGCAACAACTTGATCTTTCATTGCTAAATAAATTTGATAAAGTGCGCAACATTTTCACGCTAAAAAGCATGTTTTTATGCGGGAAAGTAAGTGATTTGCTGATGTGTTGCAATGGCTCTTTTAAATACAAGATCAATGTAACAATTTTGCTGCTCTTGCCACCAGAGCTTTGAAGGCAGACAGCGTTGTCGCCAGGCCAGCCAGTGTGAACTTTGACGCTCTCACCGCCTTCAGTGTGAAAGCACGGTTTTGCTGCACAATTGACGTCTTTTCAGCATCAATATCACAATGTGATCATTCGCAATAGTCACATCGCGAGCATACACAATGTTGAGTCTGGATTATAATCGATCATTTAGCAAGTGTCACTGTTCAACACACTTCAACTCATCGGAAGAGTTTCTTCATTGACTCTTGTCGCTTGCAGATTGTTTCTTATATTTTATGGATATGCAGTCCCCTACAGAACCATCCCAATCAATTTTTTTCAAACAGTTATTCAACTCATCTTGCAAAATTATATTAATTTCCCAATAGTTATATTCATTTCCCAATATATATATATATATATATATATATATATATATATATATATATATATATATATATATATATATATATATATATATATATATATATATATATATATATATATATACATATATATTTTTTTTACAGTAAACTACCATATTTTATTGATTTATAGAGGTAATATGACTGTATTTTGAATTACCAACATCTACACATCTTTTGTTACAGTTAGACACGTTGACACAGCCATTTGTAGGTGGTAATGAGAAACTTACATAATGAACTAATGCTCATCACAAACAACTTTTCCCACAAGCAGAAAAGTGTATCAGTATATAGAAGGTGCTCAGTGTCTTTCACACAGATACTAAACACCAGTATGGTAACACGCATAAAATTAAAGTCATGAAATAAACATTGTTTATCAACATTAGATGTACCATAAATCTCTAATGGGGAAACAACTAAAAAGATCCATAATAATGTCAACAAAAAGCATAAAAAGTGATGTGCCATCCACGGAATTCTGGGAAAGTCAATTTACGGTTCTTCGCCGTATATATTAAGGAAACATTCCGTTAACCAGGTTACGGATTTTTTCTGTACCATTTTTACAGTTTTTTACCGTTGAAATCACGGCCTTTTTTTTTTTTACAGTAGAATAAAAAAATATTAATGTTGAATTTTGTTAATTTTTCCAATGTTGTGCAGTCCTATAAAACACGCATACATTTATACACAGTAGTCAACATTTGAAGTGGATCAAAAAAGCTTTTCAAAATGGTCCAAAGAAAAGCATTGCTCAATAGTTTTGGAACAACTTTGATGAAATTTTGTTCCACTTCAAATGTTGACTACAGTACATATCTGAATTATCAAAAAAAAAAAAGAAACGTATACATTAGAAGGCAATGTTAATTTGTACCATTATTCATTTATTTACATTATATCTCACAATGTGGATCTATACAGTTCAGTGAACTTACATCACCTATTTTTAAATCTACATATGCTAAGTCTAGGCTTAATCAATCCACCCAGAGTACAGGGTATAGTAACCTTACTTTAAGCAGATTACTCCAGGGGTGTCATCATTTTGAACAAAATCAGAGTAAAACAACATTTGTTCTGTGTTTGTTTCAGGAGTTTGACAAAGTGTTCAAGCAAACTTTCTGGAAAAGCTTGCTTCAGCTGGAGCTCCAAGCTAGCAGTGGACTGTGGCTTTGATGAGATCAGTTGGATTCCATCTACTTTGACTAGAAGATCTTCCTCAATTGATTTTCTGTCTGACATCCAGTAAAGCCATAAACAAAGTCCTTTAAAAATAAATACTATATAACTCTACTGTACTAAAGTACAGAATTCTGCAAATCTTGTGCAAACATCCTCATCACCATCATCAGATGTTTTCTTAGCTGATGTTCTCAACACTATAATTTTAGCTGTATGTTTGTTTTGTTATTGTGAGGCAGGTGCGAAACAGACTTTTATATATCCATCAGATCACTGCAGTTAGCATTATATTGGTATAAATAATAACAGTGTACTGCTGAATAGTTTTCATAAACTGATTTTACCCTTAAACATTGAAAATTAACTTTACAGTAAATATATTAGGGCTTTAAGAAATTGCTTTTAAAAGAAAACATACAAATGTGACCTCAAAGCTATGTTTATGCTTGGTTTTATGCTATGACTTGTAATGAATTGCACATTCCTCATTAGGCCAGAAGTAATTTACACAAATAATCTTATCGTTCTCCTTGCAGAGGACACTTGTTTCACAAAATCCTTGACCGAGACAATTCAACCGTGGATTAAACCTAAACCAAGGTTTATTAGCTTGAACTTAACCATCCTATGTTGACAGATAATGCAGTTTCCTTCCTCGTCAGACAGGGTGTGGTTCATCGCTCCGTATAACCAGTGACAGCGAGTTTCTGTTCCCTCAGGCATTTCAATAAGAGTTCATTCAGTCTTTTTGAGACACAGAATCCTTTGGGCAGCCACAGAGCCGGATATACCTTATTTGTCAGATAGACAAAAGACATCTACAGGATTTGTTATTTCTCCCTGTTCTTGCCATGATTGTAATATAAATCCCACATCTTTCTGGCAACACCTTTAAATCATAATATTTCCATATTCACATTAGCCAATCAGTGGTTTAGATATGCAAATGGAAGCCAATGTTTCAACCACGCAAATAAGCGATATGTGGCAATACAACAGCATAATGCTTGGTGTCTTTTTGGAAATCTGAAAGTCGGTTCCAATTGCAAATGCACAGTCATCTGCAGAAAAACCACCGGATGAGCCACAGGCAACTATAACTGGTCTTGCTGTTTGTCAGTGGAAATACAAAAGAGGTGACAGTGACATCATCTGAATCCTCTTCCTGCTCCAGGGCTAAAGATGGCGACTGTAATGGAATTCCTGCTATGATTCCTCTGCATTTCGTAACAAATTCCTGGTGGAATGCGTAAGACTATCTGCCATTGCTTTCCTTTTTTTTTTTTTTTTTAAAGAAACACTAGCCTCTTTTCCAAATAATAGGAATTATCATGGAAAAATTACTAATCTTCAAGTCAGATACCAGTTAATAAATGGAAAAACTAAAGTGATTTCTGCAATGCAGAAAAACAAGGACGGAATAGTGGATTCCATTCATAAAACTGAATTAGGTGTGTCATGAATATCACAAAAGTGGACAAGTTTTAGATTAAAAAAGCAATGTTGTAAACCTACTAACAATACGGCTTAGTGTCTGTGAATATTAAACTGCAAAAAACTAATTAAATATAAATTTTGCTTGTTATGTGTGAATCCAAAACTATTTAAATGGTAAATGAAAATGAAAAAAAATTATATTAAACTATGGGGTTCTAGTCAGTACTTGGATTGATAAGTCAAAAATAAACTATTTGATCAATCTTAATAAACAGTACAATGAAACACACCATTATATGTGAATCACAACCCAAAAAGACTATGAATTAGGACTGCACGATATTGGAAAAATGTAATATTTGGATATTTTTTACAAGATTGAATAGCACTATTTGACAGTTTTCTGGGGAGTCTAAGGCCCAATCCAAATTCTACCCCTACCCCTAGGGAGGCTAAATACCCCTTGAAACAGAGATTTTCAGGACCACACTCGAAACCAAGATGTACGAAAATTTCCCAGAATACATCAGCCACAATAGCAGCACACAGAAATAAGGAGAAGTACAAATTAGTATTTGTTGTCATTATTACGAATTTTTACAACAGTCAAGCGTACACTCTAAAAAATAACTCAAGCGATCTGTTACCGCTACATAGTTTAATACATTGTTATAACTTGAAAATTCTATATTGCTGATTATATTAAAACTATTACATTGCCAGAATAATTTTATTAAGTTTTCACAACAGGAAAATATTGATACTTACATCAACTTTAAAAAGTGGGTAATTTAAAGATAAATATATCTGCCAATTAGTTTAAAACAATATTTAACTTGTGGCAAACCAAAAAATTGCATTGATAACTCAATTTTTCCACACCAATGGAGTTCTGGATTTCAAAGCTCCTCCCCCACTCAACGATCAAGAGGCATGTCCGGACAAGTTTTAAGCAGACTGTTTGGCACAAAGGATATTTAAGGTGAGATATCTGGGTTTTATTTCATTTCCACATCAATTTTCTCCATTCCACTACTGTTGGCTACTCCTGGTAAATATAGTTGATGTTGGCACGGTTTTTTGACTAGAAAATAGTAGATAAGAATGTAAAAACCCATACGGTAAGCTAGAAAGGCAATTTAATTTGAGCTGTAAATAGAAAAATAATTTAGACATAGTATATTTGTCAAAATAAAATAAAGTTAATATAGTAGAGGCTTTTTTCATATATAGTATAGCTTTATCCTGCATGTTTTATGTTAGTTATGTTAGCCAGCAGAAATATATATTCTGGAACTTGCTTATAGTTGTTATCCAACCTAAAATTTGTATTATATTCCTCCTGCTCTTATGGAAAACATTACATTTATCTACTGGTTGCTGAGATTTTATTACAAAGTTCATGCAATTGTATTATAACTTCCTAGGCTGATCTGTATTTTAGATATAAGTGGGCTTATATATAAAATGGGTTGGGGGTGCAAAATGTGTAAATTTGAAACATCAACACAAATAGTGTTGCTAAAACATTACAGGCTACACCATGGTCATTGTGGGCAACTATTTCCATGCCTCTACCAAGACTGTTTGTGTTCTTTCAGAACATGGGGTAGCCTTAGATCACATTTATCAAGACATCACTCTACGGAAACTCAGAAAACCTCCAGATCTGCAGAAAGTTTTTCTTTTACTTGTCCTTGTTGCAATGCCATGACAATTTTCACAGAAATAGAGTTATTTGAACACTTGGGTCGACATTTGAAAAAACACGAAACTGTCATCTGTGTATTTCAGAACTGCAATTTCAGCACTAACATTTATGGTACATTTGCTTCCCACAGAAGCCGAAAACATACTCATTGCATGACTTCAAGGCTGACATAAAAAAAAAGGTATGTATGTTCAGTCAATGCAGATCAACACAGTGATATGGAAGTTCAAAGTGGGGAGCTGTCTGATGAAGGTCAAGATGACAATAATGATGTGACAGACCTGCCAAACTGCATAGAAAAAAATTTGGCTTTGTTGTTTCTTAAACTTGAGAGCACTTTTAATGTGTCTAACAGGTGTATAGATGAGATTGTTGAAGAGTTAAATTTTATATCTCAATCAGCATCCGAACCCATTATCAAAGGTATTTTGCAGTCCTGCTTGCAGAATTGTGAAATTGATAAATCTGTTGTGTCAGACATGGTGACAGAGCTGTGTGATGCAAATCCTTTTTCCTCCGCCCTGAGTAGCAGTAATAACCAATAAGATGGGCAAGACATTCTCCCTTCGCAGGCAGGAAATCATTTACAATGCCCCTGAAATAAGGGACATCTTGGAGCGCTGGCCTGCATTATCAGATGCAACACAGGTAAGTTTAGTTTTATTTTTTGTCTAGTTTCACAATTTTGTGAGAAAATCATCTTGAAGTTATTTATTCTAAAAACAATAACATATTACACATTATTTGTTCTGTTACACATTATATACAATTATTCCATTATTTAATTATTCCATTCTTATTTTCTACAGATAAATGAAGAATTCAAGAGGATAACCACTGTAAGTCTTGAATCCACATTTATGGCCAAAGTTGACAAATGCACCTCAAAACTAATGGACCTGGCCTCATCAAGGGGAGGAGCTAAAGGGGAAAGAATCAGAAGGATCAAGGATATGCTACTTGAGGTATTGTAAATAATTTGTACACACTAGAATAGTTTAGATTTCTGTTTAAAATGTCAGGTTGCCGTCAGTTGTTTGTTCAGATAAAACCACATTCATTTACTGTAGTTACTTTATCTTGATATATATATATATATTTTTTTTTTTATTTTTTTTTTTTAATATAAAACAGAACAATGCAGTTGAAGTATGGAGAGAAGTAGCCATCCGCTGTCTTGTTGTCTATCTTGGAGAGAAAGAAGAAGACCTTTTCAAGGAGTTTGCTGTAAGTATTACAAAGTTTTGAAATTAAAATTAAATCTTCATTTGACAGTGGAAACATACAAGACAAAATATACGCTCAATGACTGCTCTCTTTTAGTTTAATGAGTAGGTATATTACACTGTCCACACACACTGGGTTTACCTAGCTCTGCGTTATAATAACAACATACTATTTAATCATCTGTTCAATAAACAGATGTTGACAATAATGATATGAGAATGATTTGTAAAATGGGTAGGACTGTTGCTTTTCACTTTTACATTTAAATTACATTGTGAAACTTATTATTCTTATGATTGAGCAGCTGGGTGCATGACCATGTAAGAGGTAAAATAACAGTTTCCAGAGATTAACTGAAATCAAATGTACAGTTAAAGTAAGAATTATTAGCCCCCCTGAATTATTTGCCCCGTTTATTTTTCCCCCAATTTCTGTTTAACGTAGAGCAGATTTTTTCAACACATTTCTAAACAGAATAGTTTTAATAACTTATTTCTAATAATGGACTTATTTTATCTTTGCCATGATGACAGTACAGAATATTAGACTAGATATTCTTCAAGACACTTCTATACAGCTTAAAGTGACATTTAAAGGCTTAACTAGGTTAATTAGGGTAACTAGGCAGGTTAGGGTAATTAGGCAAGTTATTGTATAATGATGGTTTGTTCTGTAGACTATCCAAAAAATATAGCTTAAAGGGGCAAATAATATTGACCTTAAAATGGTTTTTTTAAAAATTTAAAACTGCTTTTATTCAAGCCGAAATAAAACAAATAAGACTTTCACCAAAAGAAAAAAAATTATCAGACATACTGTGAAAATGTCCTTGCTCTGTTAAACGTCATTTGGGAAATATTTAAAAAAGAAAAAAAATTCAAAGGGGGGCTAATAATTCTGACTTCAACTGTAAGTAAAATTTTAAAAAAAGAAGAGTTTATAAATGTAATTACCTCTATCATGCTAATCTATTTTTTTTTATCTTGCTTTACAAGAATACACAAGAATTTGAGGCAGACCTTGAAAAGCAAGTGATGACAATTGCCATCATTGGTGATCAGTCAACTCTGGAATTGAACCACAAGAAGGGAACCATCGTTGTTGAGGGAATCAGAATCCTGAATGGAATGGATATCTCAAGGTGTTGTGCTCTGCTGATGGGCATAATATATGCTCAGAATCTGAGCTACCCCAAGTAGCTTAAATATACTTGTGAAGTGTTTCAGAAGCTGTTTCTCGAACTTGATGGACTGAAACCCAGTGCAAAAGTAATGCGTCTCAAGAACAGCATTTTCTAAAGCCTCTACTTATTTCAAGGTAGATTTTGCTCTTTATGTTGCACTTTATATTGTTTTGTATTTTGAAGTCCAGATACTGATCTTTTTTGTTTATTGTTTTCATACTGTTTATATATGAATGGTGGCATTTATATATGTTTGTTTATAATAATACAAATGTTACATGTTTTTCAATTAAGGTTAACTAATATAAGATAGTTTGAAAAATGTTCAATTTATAAGTTAATAGTTTACTGAAGTTTATAGTCTGCCACTGTAGCTTTAAATGTATCAATGCCTATAATTTGTTTTGTTGGAATTCATTGTGATGGCATAGCTATGCATGCGCATGCACATCTTTGAAGGAAAAGCTGATGGCTCAGTTTGTTTATAATTTGTGGGACCGTACACATTTTTGTTTTGTAAACTTTGAGAAGTGCAATATTTAAAATAAAACACTGAAAACTGTGGTTCTAAATAAATAAAAAGTTACTGAAAAACAAAATTGCTGTTGTTAAAAAATTTATTTCTTACAGGCACCTAAATGAACAATAATATAAAAAAACAAACAAAAAAAATTATTTCAGCTACTTAATTTTTTGATGTTTTAAACTTAAAAACTTGCATGTATAATTATGGTAATTAAGTACATAACACTGGATATATTTTAAATGTTAATTTAAAAAGCTAGTTGGAACAACTTAAATTTTTAAGTACTCAACTTAAAAAATGGAGGTTATGCTATGTAAAAATACCTCTGATTGAAGAGGTAAAGGTAATTTGGCTAACATAATAAAGTTTGCTGTCTGAACTTCATTTTGTTAGATGTTGTCGTAACTTGAATATATTGACGCAAACTGTTGCGTTGATTTTTTTTGTTTGGTTTAAACAATATTTTTTAGAGTGTATGTTTTAATACATTTATAATGGCATTCATGTTTTACCGCCATGCTTTTAAAAAAACACGAAAATAAAAATCACTAAATTTCGCCATCTATAATGACTGAATAGTAGCAATTAATTGAAAATTCGGTTTCGATTTTGGTTTCTTACAATTACGAAAAAACATTAATCGAGATGAAACAATTATTGCATCATATACTGCCCCCTTTCCAGTTGTACACATTAGTTGCTCTGCAAAGCTCATTTTCATGTGAAAACTTCATGAAAATTACAAAAAAGCATGTATTGTAATGTAACTTTGGGCCACTTGAGCACGGAATGCGCAATTAATGTACATTTGAATCATTCGTGTTTTTAAAAGCGTGAATGAGACCGCATGATGTTGTGTGTGTGCGCTCAGCCTCAGAGACGAGCAGATGACACTAAAGTAATCTTAATGTGCTTTAATAGTCAAATAGGTGTCAAAATGCGGTGTTTAGTGATTATTCATTTTAACCCACATTTGTGTAATAAACAAACAAGTTGAGAATCAAAAGACATGTGAAAGAGAAACCATTAAGCAGAACCGTATTGCTCTTAAAGTGACAGCATGCTATATTGCTGCCGATTGTTTTTACCATTAATCAAACAACGTAAGGACAAAATCACTCACTGCTCTTGACTGAAGGACTTTTGTAGCTATAATTAAAGTTTTCTTACAGTTAAGATGCTTAAAGCACAGTTTGTTTCATATTTTTATTCTATTGTGTTTATTTCCCTTTCCTTATTTACAGGGAGGAAAATAATTGTATATATACAGTTTAAATCAGAATTATTAGGGGCCCCTTTTTTCCCCAATTTCTGTTTAATGGAAAGAAGATTTTTTTTCAAACCATTTCTAAACAATGAATTTAATAACTTATTTCTAATAACTGACTTTTATCTTTGCTATGACAGCACATAATATTTTACTAGATATTTTTCAGAATACAAGCATTCAGATTAAAGTGCGATTCAAAGGCTTAATTAGGGTAATTAGGCAAGTCATTGTATAACAGTAGTTTCTTCTGCAGACAATAAAAAAATATACTGCTTAAGGGGACTCATAATATTGACCTTAAAATAGGTTTCAAAATATTTAAACCTGCTTTTATTCTAGCCAAAATAAAACAAATAAGCCTTTCTCCAGAAGAAAAAATATTAAAGGAAATACTGTGAAAAATTCCTGAATCTGTTAAACATCATTTGGGAAAAAAAATTTTGAGGGCTTTGACTTCAACTAATAATCATTTTGAATAATCGCGATTACAATTATGACCAAAATAATGATTATGATTTTTCCCCATAATCGAGCAGCCCTAGTAGTCCCACAACACACTTTCACATCTGACACTTGAATCCCCCGTCATATATCTAGTAGCTGGAAATTAGCTTTTTACAGTGTCTGCTATAATGTTAATGTTGTTTTCGTGTGTTTAGATAGATGAATTTGATCACAGTGTAAATACACAGTACAGTTACAATCTTATATTATAATCTTACATTATATCGCTATGATAACATGATATTGTTGCCTTCAGTGATTTCCTGAAAATAAATACCAAAAACTAACGCAACTGCAATAACTACAGCTGTTGCTGTCATATGTAGTACAGATCGCGATGACATATAATGACATGTGCAGGTGTTGTAGTGGTGTCCCATTTCTTAGGGGTAAATTTTAAAGCCCTTCCCCTTTCAAGGGCCAAGGGGAAGGGGTTCAAAAATAGAATTGAAATTGGGCTAACAGCATTTAGGTACATAAATTGAATAATCACATTGCAAAAAAAATGCTTTTCTTACTTTGCTTTGTTTAATTTATTGTCCAAATATATTAAAATTCTTAGATCATGATTGCTTTGTGGAAATAAGTCAAAATTAAGAGTTTTTGAGGGGTACCAATAGGGTAAGCAAAATAATCTTGTTTTCAATTAGAAATGTAGACATTTGGACTGGAAACAAGACAAATATTTTATTTTTTTGAATTCCATATAAATATAAATTCTGTTGCTCCTGGTCAACTATAATTTAGACAACATTGCAGATCTTGCGATGTATTGCAGTTGTGCACATTGCGATATTGATGCTGAAACAATATATTGTGCAGCCCTACTATGAATATGAAGTTGCATGTCTAATACACATACTCAAGCATAGCTTAACAAACAAGTGACAAATACATTACTAATCAAAAAACTACTCAAATAAGTTTGCCAATATAATAATAATAATAATAATAATAATAATTATTATTATTAGTAAAAGATTCATTTTTTTAAGTTTTATGCATTCAAATGATTACTCATTTAAATAATTAAAAACTGGAAAGAGGATTCAAAGGCCCTGAATGCAGATATTAAATTTCACTTTCAAAAGCATTTAACAAACACATATGGTTAAACTTTGAAATCTGTGAATTTGAAACATAAATACTTAACATAGATTCTTAATATCCTACAAACAAATAAACCAATATCAGATCAACATTTATGCAGAATCCAGAACTAAAAATCAAAAGCTGGTTATATTTTTTAGCAATTAAAGATCCATAAACAAAGAAAAACCCCCATCTGTGTTCACCTTTGAACAAGCGTTCATGGCTTGCAAAATGTGACATTTGATTATCAGGCTAAATGCCATTTCAATGATCAAAAGCTAATTAAACTAAAGGTTGAGACGTCAAAATTTCTAAAGCAAAGCTGATAAAAAGAGCTTCAAAACTCATTACATGGAAATTAACACTAGGATTAGATTAAAATTAGCAGTCTAGGGAGTAAGACAATGCGGGTCTTAAAAAAAGTATTGGATTTAATCCTGCATACCTGCTGGTGGTGAGATATCCATTCCAAAATTCAATACTCTGACAAATGCAGCCTAAAGAGTGAGCATCTAACAAGAACGTTATCTGATAAATGTACAATGCAACCTGAACCCGTCGAGTCTTTAGAGGAAACAAGACTTCCTTAAAACTCAAAACGGAATCCCTGCCTATATATGTTCAGTTTTTCTCTCCACACACTGGCGTGCTCATGAAGCTACATCCTCTCCAGCCTTGCAGCTACTTCCTGCATCTCCTGACTAATTTTACCGAGCATCCTGACCCATTTCCCAAGGAGCACAAGGAAACGGGACATAGGAGCTGACGCAATGACATATGCATAAACAGGCTGATGCATTCTGACGGCCAGCCCAAACATTACCATGTCAAGACTTCAATATGGCCAGAAGCTAAATCATGCACCAGCGACAACCAAACATGAACAAAGACACGGCATCCTGGAAACATTTAATAAAAACAGACTAGAATTGAAGCATAGTTTCCCTTTATTCAAATACAGCAAATTCCATCCTTTTCATTATAAAATTTGTCAAAAAAATTTAAGAAACTAAATTGTAAATATATAATTTATAAATGCTGCAAACAGACAGATGTCAAAGCTATTTTTTTTTAGATTTGTAAACAAACCTTTTGTTTTATGCCTTTTAATGCGTCACAGCATTTGAGCTTTATTATTTTTTATTCCTTCCTGCTGACTAGCAAGTTAACTGAGGCAAACTGAAACATGCCAGACAATATTACAGTGTGGTCGACACATGGCTAACCACAGAAAACCCTGCACGCTACATAATATTCACTAAAACACTGAATTGGTGCAATAACGCAAACACTTGTTCTAGATCTATGAGATCACTGAAGGTTAATGCGCACAGTAAAAAGACAATAAAAATACCAACACACTAAATTAATTATTTTAGGGTGGAGCGGTCAAACTTAAAAACATTGAGAGGAAACTTTATTAAAAACTAGGGGTGTCAAAATTAATTGTTTCTTCAGTGCACCACAATGCAGATGTTTTTTAGGACAACCGTATCTCCAGCAGAAAAGATATCCAAAGACGCCGTTTAAGACGCAAAGACGCACATTAAATTGTAAAGAAATGATTCATTTTCATTCAATGATTCATTTTCATTATTTAGCCTGACATGTTTAGCTACTGCTCCAAATTTTTTTAAACCCTTCAAAAATTAAAATATTGTTTCAAAGGAGAAATTTTTTTTTTTGTTTTTTTTACCCAGACGTTTAAAAAGAGAATATTTTAGAGCAGTAATCACAATACTGTCATACCGTGATATTTTTATCCAAGGTTATCATACCTCAGAATCTTATACCGGCCCATGCCTAAGACGCTTCCGTTTATCAGCATCACTCAAAGGTGAACGTCGCACTAGAACCAATCGCAGACCTTTCTGTTGAGCGCGTGACCAATCATAGGTGTGTAAAAACTTGCTTGACAAGGCTCAGTAAGCGAGCAGGATCTTTACATTTGTTTATTTGCTATAAATGCTCATGTTGTTCTGTGCATGTACTTGAGTTTTTAAAGGTACAGTTCATATATCTGACTGTTTGTATTAAAGGACAAAATTGTATTACAAATAATATGTAAAAGGCTGCACGGTGGCTCAGTGGGTAGCATGCTCGCTTTACAGCAAGAAGGTCGCTGGTTCGAGCCTCGGCTGGGTCAGTTGGCATTTCTGTGTGGAGTTTGCATGTTTTCCCAGTGTTCACGTGGGTTTCCTTGGGGTGCTCCGGTTTCCCCCACAGTCCAAAGACATGCGGTACAGGTGAATTGGGTAAGCTAAATTGTCCGTAGTGTATGTGTGTAAATGAGAGTGTATGGGTGTTTCCCAGGGATGGGTAGCAGCTGGAAAGGCATCCGCTGCGTAAAACATATGCTGGATAAATTGGTGGTTAATTACGCTGTAGCGACCCCAGATTAATAAAGGGACTGAGCCGAAAAGAAAATGAATGAATGAATATGTAAAAATATATTTCTAAATTTTAATAAGAATTCTTGTGCTGTGAAGTAAAATATAAAATTATGTATGGAAAAAAAATCGTCAATGCACCGTGATGCACCGAGATATCAAATTGAACCAAATCAATGGCATGATAATCGTAACTGAACCGTGAGACCAGTGTAGATTCACACCTATATTAAAAAAGTTGTAAAAGTACACTAGAGTATAAGAACTGACTGTAAACTGAGGTTGAGAGTCATGCTGAATGAAACAATAAACATTATAAACAATAAACAATAAACAACAAACATTATACTATACTATTTTGCCTATACTACATCTTAGCTTTTTGAAATCAAAGAAATTAGGTGCTTTCACAAAATAGGATTAGATATACATTTAATTGAGTAAATGGCATGTTTGTGATTACGAAAGATTAACACATATACACCAAATTTGATTAAATAATAAGTGTAAAACAAACACACACACAAAACACAATCCTTTAAGTAGTATTCTTTAAAAAAAAAACTAAACATTACATTATTACATTACATTAAAAGCCAATTCAGCAAGTTTCTCTTCACATGTATTTACTATTTATTCAGATAAAAAATTATATTTTTTAATTTAAAAATATAAATTGACTTCCATCCTGGCTCTATTTATTTTAAACATATTAATGTTAGTAACTATAAATTATATGACAAGATTGGTCATGTAACCATGTGTCAACAAAATGTGCATGCTTAATGTAAAAAAAAAAAAAAAAATTTAAATAAAAAAATTAAAAGGCTTAAAGCATATCATAATCTAAAGACTTCTCAATGGATTTCTTATTTCTTTGTGTGCAAAACTTGCCAATTACTGAGCACACATTTAAGAAACCCTTTGACAGACATTACATTGAAATGAGTTTCAAAAACAGCTCCAGGCATCCACCCTCTCAGATATGGCAGGATAATCCACACCTACAGGAAGTTCAACCAACTCATTTGAAAATCTTCGGCCACTGATATAAATTATGCTATCTCTCTACACAATCCGCATTTATCGACCGATTAAAGGAACTTCTTGATTCTGCATATCTGCTGGAGAACATTTGTTCCAATACACTTTTATCTGAAACTGACAAAGTTTCATTTTAGCTCTGAGCAGCACAAAGCAGAGCAGACTGACAGGTCCAAATTACTTTAGTAAACCAAACTAGGAGTTGCCAAAAAATTAAGATGGGTCACATCAGCTTGAGTTGCAAGTAAAAGTGGTTAAACTTTAGCTTTATTTGTTTAGTGATCACTCAGCCTAATTTGATGAGCAAACAAAGATCGTAAGATTTCAAATGAGCCATTTTTAAATTCTATGAGAACAATTTAGGAATTCTAAGATTCGAAAATTCCATCTTGCTGATTTTTAAATGAAAGATTCTAAAACCGCCCCAGATGCAGCAACTTTCGCTTCCCACAGTTTGAGCACTGAGCCAAAGAGGTTACTAAATCCATCCATACAAATCACACAGCATTACATATTCCATCCTGAAAGCTTGTCGGCTCAGATATAAAACATGAAAATTTGTTAAAGCAATCCCCCGTTTTGAGCACTGCAGATCAGCCCATCTGGCCTGATCCACGCTGCCATGATCCCTTCGCATGGACAGATCCTTAAAACTTACACACACCAACCCAATCTTCGCTTCATTCTGCAAACACTACGCTTCTGAGTGAGTATGTCCTTATTCTTACCTTCTCAGCTGTCGTAGGCAAAATATATCCAAGCCCGACTTTAATTTTGTACTAGACAGCTTTAGTTTCCCAGCAGCAGTCCCTTATCGCGCGAATGTTCCCTATGCCTCTGCCTCACTCAACTTGTCCGAGACTCGCCGGAAGCCACGCCTTGTTTTCTTATCCACGCCCCCAACAAACAGGGTTGGAGAGATGAGAACTGAGTGGCGTCAAAGCTCACCAATCATCAAACTATTTTAACGTAGCCCCGCCTATTAGGAGTGTAAAACAGGTATGAAGTTCAGTGTGGACGACGTGACTGAAATTACTGGTGAAACCGGTTTATTGCTCCTGACGTCATAGCTGTAGTGAGGTCAGTCAGCGTTTAGTTACGTCGATTAGTAGATAGTGTCGTGGACGCAATGAGCTGTAAGTACAATGCATTTTGGATAGGTATTTGGCATTTTTGTACTGAGATGCAGCCTGTATGGCGAGGTTAATTTTCCTGTACGGAAAATGCCACAAGGTGGCACCATTATGCTGGAATACATTTAGCTATTTGCTGAATACCAGCATTGATAGGTAAATAGATATGTACCTACAGACAGACAGACAGACAGACAGAAAGATAGATAGATAGACAGACAGACAGACAGACAGACAGACAGACAGACAGATAGACAGATAGACAGATAGACAGACAGACAGACAGACAGACAGACAGACAGACAGACAGACAGACAGACAGACAGACAGATAGATAGATAGATAGATAGATAGATAGATAGATAGACAGACAGATAGATAGACAGACAGACGGACAATAAGCTTTAGCCATTCAACTGATTGTTGTATTGTTTGTTCAACGTTAATGAACAAGAATTTGACTCTGCTCATCAATATGATTATTATAATGGTTTTCAACCCAAATATGATAAAGTATGTAAATATGGTACAATATGGTACTGTAAGAATATTGGCCCAGTTTATTCATTAAAGGTGCAGTAGGTGATTGTCTTCAGAAACATTTTTTGTTGTGCTGGTTGAAAGTCTCTTCACATTCCAATAGTACTGATTAAAGTAAATGATCTAAATGTATTTATATGTATTTTTATGTTCTGGTTGAAGCATAAGACTAAACAATGTTCATATAATTTAAATTTGTAATAATTCCCATAATTCTGTTAAGTAGCTCAAACTGTAGATTTGTACACCTGCTCACTCATTCACGCAGATCTGCCGTTTGCGTAAGCACGCACGTTCACGTGCACACTAGAGAGAGAGAGAGAGTGACCAGTAAAATCAAATGCTGAAAACTTTAAAATCCTAAATCAATATTGGAGTTACACTTTTAGTCACGCTGGAGGAAGAACGACACCATGGCTGAAGTATTTCTTTTAGACAGGTAATATAATGATTTAAAACTATTATAGTCATGCAAAGCTTATGTAGATGTTGTTACGAATGGGTTATATGCACAGAAGTGTTGTTCAGCCACTAAAATCTTCCAGCGAAAGATTAATATGACTATTTTCAGTTTCATAAGGGACCTTTTATAGCATCAATAATGAAGATTTTATTTAGTTTAACAACAAAACATCAGTTATATCACTCATTACTGCACATTTAATTTAACATAATTAGCATCCTTCTCAAAATGTGCCTACCTTTTCTCACTGATGGTTTTCTCTCGAGTGCTTTGTCAGGTGATTTCTTTGGTGGATCAAATGCTGCTTTCATTTGTGATACTTTCACAGACTGTGTAGGATCTAATGTCAGATCAACCCGGGCCTCGGCTGGCTTGGTCCACTCTTTCATCTTCTTCTGCAGCTCAATAGCTTCCTTTATCATATCTGACACATGCTTTTTCTGCGCACCCTGCGATGCATCTGTGGTGGTGGTGGTCTGGTCACTTTCTGCTGCATGCGTTTGGTCAAGCTGGCTTGAATGTTTCTCCGCTGATACCTGATTATTAGCTTGTGTCTGCAGCTTGATACGTTCTTGGTCTTGTTTCTCATTAGCTTGGCTGCACATGGAGGCAGAATGCTGCTCATCTTGAATTGCAGATGTGTTTTCCGCACTGTCTGCTAATCCAGATCTTGCAGTGTGGTCATCTCTGACCTGATCTGATGTGTCCGCTGGGCTTACAATGCAATGGGTTAAAACATTTGTTGAAGTCTTTAAAACACACTGTTCTTGGAGTAGAGTAGATCCAGACAGAGTGGCTTCTGTTTTCCTGTCCACGTTTGGCCTGTCATCTGTGTGATCTGGATCTGCAATTAGCTCAGAGATGGAATCAGCTGCAGATGTTTCTGTTTTTGAGTTCAAGGTATTTCCAACAGACTTGTTGACCTTGTCTCTCTCTGATGACGTCATGTCATCTGAGTTAACTGTAGCATCTCTTGCTAATATTTGCTTTTTAGTAGCTTCATCTACATCAATCACTGTACTCTGGAAAGAAGAGTTAAGTTCTGGATCTGCCTCCTTCATCAACTCCTGAATGTTTTGCCTCAACCCTTGTGGACTCCTTTCAGCCAAACACACATCCAGACTTTTCTCTGTGTGTACTTTGGCCTTTGCTGAAAGAGGGGAATCCTCTTTCTCATCGATTTGCACAACTTGAACATCAGACTTACAAGAGGTTAACGAATCGGTAATGTCTTCAGAGAATGCAGTACATTTCTCATCTTCATAGCTTTGTAGAAGAGGTTTGTTTTCACCCTGTTCAAAACAACCCTCTTCCGTTTCTGTTCCACGCAGAGAAAGTTCTTTTATCTCAGATTTCTTTGCACGGGAACCAAACAGACGCTTTGAAGCAGATTCCAGATTCTCTATTTCTCCAGTCTCTCGTATGCCATCTTTATTTTCATGACCTCCAGCGGGTGATCTCTCAAGTAAAGGTTCCTTTGTACAAGTGCTCTCCAAGTCTGACACATTAAATTGCCTTTCTGTGTGAAGAACGTCCTGTGTGAATTCACCGGCAGATATTTGTCGACGGCTCTCAGCTTGACCCTGAGGTGACTTGGATGCCACTTCCAAGGTTTTGAGATTCTCTGGGCTCTGCTCTCGTCTCAGACTCGCAGATTTACTTTGTAAATTTGCACCTGAACTATTAAATCTGGTCTCTATGACTTCATCTGTTGGATGGTTTTCATCTGTCACCAATTGCTCTGGAGTTTCGATGTTCTTCAGGGAGGAACGCTCAGAATTAGATTTTTCTGTTACGACCTTCTCTATTCCTTCCTTAACTTGATGAACTGAGTCCTTTGATGTCTTCATTTCTGAGGTCATTACAGGGTCCGATGCGCTGGGGTTGTTAAATGACCTCTTGTTTTGTGATTCACTCTTCTCTTTTTCAACATTGACTAAAGCATGGTCTTGAACCGTGAAGTTGGCTTCTTCGCAACATGGTTTTAAAATCTCCTTTTCTTCCAAACACTCCAAGATTGGAGTTGTATTTGTTAGGTTAACATCACAGACAGCATTGAAATCAATGTTTTCTTCCCCATCCTGGCACTTCAGCTTGTCAACATCTCCGCAAACAGCCTCCATTTCGTCCTTTAGATATGTAGCACAGTTTTGACTCTGGCTTGCTGCTTTCTCAGGGCTTTCAGCTCCACCAAGAGCGTCACACACAAGTCCTGTATGCTCTTCCAGCCAGTCTTTTCTCTCGTGACCAGGTTCACCAGACTCCCATGTGCTTTGCTTGCATGTGTCAGACTGTGTGATTCCATTCAGCTGCTGTAGAGCCAGAGGTTCAGCCCTGCCTTCCTCTCTACTCTTTCTTCCTCCCTCTTTTCTTTCCCCATCTCCTCCCTCCCTGTCCGTGGGAGTGCACACCTTATCATGAGGATCCAAACCGTGCTCTGCTGGTGGAGGTGATGGTGACTCCCTGCCTGGGCCTTCATCCAACCTTGCATTCTCCTCATCTGTCCTGGCACTGTGAGTCTCAATAGCTTGATTTCCTTCCTCCGTTGGCCCCCCAGGGTCTGGGCTTGGTCCGTTTTCCTTTAGTCCTATGGAGCTGTTGTCCTGGCCCAGCTCCCCCTCCTTACCCTGGATTTGTCCCATTCTGTGGAAAACAAAAAAACAAGAGAGAGATGTTATTGGCAGTGTGTTGTGGTGGATGATGGCATGACTCTGGCATGCAGGTTATGCCAGTGTTATCTGAAAATTACCTGCTTTCATTCACTCCCCTGCACAGTTTCATGCTCAATAACTGTCTTTGCTTGTCATTTTGAATGAACTCATTCCTGTGGTCAAACCGGATTTGTTCTGTTTGTTTTAGCTGTTTTTGTTTTTGTTCTGTATTTCTTGTCATTTTAATTTATGGCAGTGAAAGTGTCTTTGTTTCTGGTAATAAATGTAGTGGATGACAGGGTTATAATTATAGTAATTTATTTTTACTGAAAATGAAAGGTAACTGACATCAAATATAAAAATAAACATAATTTTTCCCATTAACAAAGTAACTACAGCTAAAATAAAAATGAACTAAAATGAAACGATAATAATACACATAATAAATAAATAATACAATAATACAAATAATAAAGCCTAGTGGTTAAGTGTGCCAACATATAGCACCAAGGTGCTCACGGCAACCCGAGTTCAATTCCCGGCTCGAGGTCCATTACTTATCCTTCCCCTCTCTCTGCTCCCAATGATTTCCTGTCAATTCTCTACACTGTTCCATCAATTAAAGGCTAAAACCCCCTAAAAAAATTTATATATACATATAAAAATATATTATTACTTTTTACTTATATAATTATTACAATGATATCATAAAATAACAAAGAAACACAAGAAATCATATAATTGAATAAAAATACAGGCGTCCTTCTAAAATATTACTAGAAAAACATTCTTTATACATTTAATCTTAACGTTAGGAAAAAATGCTTTTGAAAGTATTATATAATGCTAATTAAGTCATAAATCAGTGAGTAGTTAATCAGGCAGATCTGTCAAACTAGAATCGCAAACAAAAACAAACTGGTTACACTTTACAAAACAGTACACAAATAAAAATGTATTAATATGTAAACTAAACATTACTCTATAATCAATTAATGACGAGTTAATGCATGTGCTAATCATGCACTAACTTTAACGAGTCGTAACAAGAGTTCATACAAAACGAGTCACAAGAGTTCATGTGTGAAAAACGGCTACCTTAATTACTTGTTAGTATATGGTTAACAATCAATGTATTAATTAACATTTAAGTTTAAGCTAGATGTAACCAACGTGAACTCATGAGCTGTTAATGTATAATTATGTCATGACTTTACTTGAAGGGGCACATCACAATTAACTCGTCCTTAACTCCTGTGTTTAAACTGTTTGTGACGTTGACAGAACACTTTTCTATTGTTATTCAGTGTAAACGCACTAGACGGACTTACATAAGGAGTTCATGAGTAGTTGATGTGCCCCTCCAAGTAAAGTCATGAGTTTATGGGGGTTAAATTAAGCATAAACTAATGTGGTAATTAATACATTGATTAACAAACATTCATATACTAACAAGTAATTAGGTAGCCTTGTGAGCCTTGAACTCATGTGATTCATGCTGTAGTTAATGTTAGTTCATGATTAGCGCATACATTAACTCATCATTAGTTCATAATAAATTAATGTTTAGTTTACATATTAACACAGCATTATTCATGTACTGTTATTGTAAAGTGTTACCAACAAATTAGACAAGAATGATCCATTCACATTTTGAATATAATGTCTACGCATTTTCACTTCAAAATAAAAGTTGATTAAGTTTTCAAGTAGTACCTCACTTCAATACAGTGATAGAATAAAGAAGCGTAGTTACTTTTAATCAAATAAAACAACTGTAATGTGTTTTCCTTCTGCCTTGGCTTTGCTGGGAACAGTGTCTTGTGACTACAGCATATCTGAGCCGCCATTGACTGTTCATGCTTGTCTCGTTACATGAACCGAACCGTCAGCAAAAAAACATCAAGAATTAAAGTCACAAGATCTCCAGTAAAGCACTGTCCGTCACACAGACTACAGCTTCACACCCAGACAATACTGAAGGGTCTATGCCAAACAAATGCGATTCTGAAAGATATGTTGAGATTAATATGAAGCATTATGAAGGTTTAGCAAGAGATGTAAAGTTTTTTTCAGAAAAAAAGAGTAACATTTGGCTTCAGAGATGAGATGAGATGAGAAAGAAGGGATTCAAATGAACGCATCAGGAGACTCAATCCCCACACACGCACTGGTTCATAATCCTGAGCTGTCACACATCATTCAAAGGGCTTACAGGCTCACCAAAACCACTGATGAAATCTGTACTCTGGGTAACACTTCCTCTCTCTTTCCTCTCTGCACATCTCCAAAAATAAAAATCTCTGATTCCTTGTCTAATCAGTGACCGCCTTCCCCTTTTCTGGCCAAAAACCAGTGTGAACATAAAAGAGAAAGAGAGAGAGATTACAGTATTATGGGTTATTCGTTTGCTATATTAAGTATGCCCTATTAACTTTTTATTCTACTAGATCCTGCTCTGCATTCCTGTATTTAGATTTACTTTTTTCAAAATTCCATTTTATTTCATTTTTTAGAGTCGAAAGCATGGTAAAAATATTCATAAATAAAAGTATTGCTGTATTATTTTTTAATTATATTATTTTTACTAGTGCTGTCACCTCACAGCAAGAAGGTTGCTGCCTCAGCTGGGTCAGTTGGCGTTTTTGTGTGGAGTTTGCATGTTCTCCCTGCATTCGCGTGGGTTTCCTCCGGGTGCTCCATTTTCCCCCGCAGTCCAAAGACATGCGGTACAGGTGAAATGGGTAGGCTAAATTGTCCGTAGTGTAATGTGTGTGTGAATAAGTGTGTATATGTTTCCCAGTGATGGGTTGCAGCTGGAAGGGCATCCGCTGCATAAAACAAATGCTGGATAAGTTGGCGGTTCATTCCGCTGTGGCGACCCCAGATTAATAAAGGGACTAAGCCGAAAAGAAAATGAATGAATTAATTATTTTACATTTTTGGCAAGGATGCATAACATTGCAAAAACATTTAGGCTGCGCTCGAAAACACATAGTTCCATACTATATAGTATGTTAAAAACAGTATGCGAGCTGAATAGTGTGTCTGAATTCATCCACTGTTTAAGTGTGATGGCACTCAAAGTGGCTTCCAGGCACAGATGCTTTATCAAACTCTATGGGGAGACTTAACAAATGGTAATAATAAATGTTAACAAAGCCATGCAATATATACACTGTAAAACCCAATAAGTTAAGGCAACTCAAACCGTTTGAAGAAACCGATTGCTACAAACCATTTGAGTTAAAGTAATCTATATGAGTACTGTGAACTTACTTCATTTAAGTTGAAGTAATGAGGTATTAATTAACTCATTACCTTTAACACCGGGTTCAAAACTCTTTTCAAATGAGTAGAATTAACTTTCAGTAAATTTTGAGTTAACTACACTCATTTCATTTGATAAAGTTGACTGTTGGGTTTTACAGTGTGTACAGTATATCATCATGCCTAATATCCGATGGCCAGAAAGTGATACATTTTTTATAAATTGTAAAAATATTGGTGTCTGTGATGCAGCAAGTCCAGAGACTGATGCGTACGCTATGATTTTATGTAAACGTTAAAGTGTGATATGACTAAAAAGTGGTCATTCCAGTTGTCACGACTTAACAAGTGGATAGTATGACCTACTACTTTCGGCAAGATTCTGAAGTGCGCCTACAATGGATGCTACGCTATCCCATGATGCCATGCAAGAGAATTCATACTACATAGAACATACTTTTCAAAAGGTTGTGTAGTGTATTCAAGTTAAAATGCAGGACATACTCGTGTAGTTGGCGATTTCAGACGCAAAACTAGAGTGTTATAAATTATAAAAATAGATCGAGTGCTATTCTGATTTTTAATTTTAACTTATTCCATAATTTCAGACCCACAACTGCAAAGGCTCTATTGCCCCTGCGTTTGAGACGAGATCGAGGTGTTTGCAGTAGATGTCATGTCATGTCATTTTCATCCGCTTATCCGGGGCCGGGTCGCGGGGGCAGCAATCTTAGGAGAGAACTCCAGACTTCCCTCTCCCCAGACACTTCCTCCAGCTCCTCTGGGGGATCCCGAGGCGTTCCCAGGCCAACCGAGAGACATAGTCCCTACAGGGGGCCATGTCTTCCCCGTGTTGCCTCCTCCTAGTGGGACATGCCTGTAACACCTCCCTAGGTAGGCGTCCAGGAGGCATCCGAAACAGATGCCCGAGCCACCTCAGCTGACTTCTCTCAATGCAGAGGAGCAGCGGCTCTACTCCGAGCTCCTCCCAGGTGGCAGAGCTCCTCATTCTTTCTATAAGGGTGCGTCATGCCACCCTGCGAAGGAAACTAATTTCGGCCGCTTGTATCCGAGATCTTGTGCTTTCGGTCATGACCCAAAGCTGGTGACCATAGGTGAGAGTAGGAACGTAGATTGACCGGTAAATCGAGAGCTTTGCCTTTCGGCTCAGCTCCTTCTTTACCACAACAGACCGGTACATCAACCGCATTACCACTGCACCAATCCGCCTGTCAATCCCACGTTCCATCCTTCCCTCACTCGTGAACAAAACCCCAAGATACTTGAACTCCTCCACATGGGGTAAGGACTTTCCTCCAACCCGGAGTTTTGGAATTTGATCTAAGCGATTGGGTTTGGGCCTTAGTAGTGATCACATCAGAAAGATAGGTTATACAAAGTTTTATAAACAAAGAGTAAAATTTTATAGGCTATTCGGAAATGAACCGGCAACCAGTGTAGTGATTGCAGCATTGGTGTGATATAGTGATATTTGTGGCTACTCGTGAGCAAATGGGCTCCCGCATTTTGGACCATTTGAAGTCTAGAAATCAAAGACAAAGGTATACCAATATAAAAAAGAATTACAATAATCTAATCGTGTGGAAATAAAAGCATGAATAGTTGCTTCAAAACCCTTCCTGCTTAAGAAGGGTTTCACTTTGGCTAGTCGTCGTAGATGATAAAAACTTGAACTTACTATTTTACTTATTTGTTTGTCAAGTTTTAGACTACTGTTTAGTAGAAACCCAAGGTTTCTCTGCATTTGAACATTCTTCAAAACATTTAGGATGATGCAAGTACATTAGTCAGCAATGTATATAACTCTGTTCTAGTGGTATTTGAATAGCTTAATTTTAAAAATCGTACATATTGTGCCTTTCAAGGTCCCGTGAAATTAAAACTAAAACAAATGTGATGTTAGTTTCTGTCTGTTAGTTTTTAGGATATTTATAAGCTAGTGTGCTCCAAAACATTGATAAAATTTGCGTTTAGAAAATATAAAACTAATATAAACATCCAAAGCTTGCAGTTTGTCACTTCCGCCTAAATGAATCAACAAATTTCTTTCACGTGACCTCATACTTCAGTTTGGTAACATATCTCTAGCTCTCTAGTATCTGACATGCCCCGCCCCCTTCAAGACACTTCTCATTTTAAAACGCTTGAGCTCAACCACTCCCACTGTCAGAGCTGTGATTAAAAACGAAACGCTATTTGCTGTTTTTTAAAAGGGGAGGAGCTACTCTATGTCCCATCATCTCTTCATTTTTAAATTAAGATTATGTCAGACATGGCGTCTAGTGAATCCGTCTTAACAACAGATATTTTCTCATGAAGCTTAGCAATGCAAGGCCTCTTCATTTAGCAAATGTAGAAACATTCAAAATGTCCACAATGTGTTTCCTGCTCATCTGCTCCAGCGTCTAGCTCTTGTCATCCCTCACAAACACATTTACAGGAACTCACACGCACAACTGGAGGCTTCCTTTGTCATATGACAGAGTTCGGCCAAGTTGAAACGTGGCTGCACAGTGATGTTTTCCATTTAGTCCCGAGACAGACTAGAATAGACGTTTCGTTTGCTCATAAAGCCACTGCGTTGTCTCTTCTTACCTTATCTTGTAAGATCTCTGCTTTCAGACAGCTATTGTTTAACAAGAGTGTAGCATGATCAAATATTCACCCGTCTATTTTTCCCCCTCACTATTTTTCAGTAAAGTGCTTGCGGACAGCGGCAGGATTGCTGAGGAAGGTCATCCCATCTTAAAGCTCCACAACTGCTCCATTGTGCTGCATCCGTCACCCTGACACTTAAGGCAAGTCACTTGATTTCCTTGTGCCTCTCTGCCTCTCCCGTATGTGAAAAATCCAAAACAGCTGAACAACAACCATATCAAACATCTCCCCGCTGTCTCAGAAAGCTTATAGTCTCAATCGACAAGTGTTCAAATGAAAATCCCACCAACTTTGTGGTGCTCAATGCATGGTACATCCTAGGATCAACTTCTGAGGTAACAAAGCTGTGTGAAGTAAACAAGTGGAGACTCACCGATAGTCCCGTAACGGCACCGTAAAAACTGCAGGACAAGACCACTCTTTGTTGGATGGATGGATGTTCTGGCTGAGTTCTGCTGGCAAATGGGCTTTTATTACTCTCTTGTGATGTCACAGTCACATTTGCCTAATGCAGTAAGTTAGTCCTCTGGCTGTGTGGAAGCACAACAACTGTCTGATTCAGTAACTATGCTGAAAGTATACATCACTCAAAAGTGACATTTTTGACATCGTTATTCACTCTCTGTGATCTCATTACTGCGGAACACAAAAAAAGAGATGTTTAGCAGAATGTTCACACTGCTGTGTTCAATTCTGTAAAAGCTGATGGAGAACAAAGAGGCCAAAAGTGGAAAAAAGCACCATAAAAGATGACTTGGTGATCTTTGGAAGTTTTAAAATTGCATTGTTATTGTTTGGGGTCCATTTATATGGCGTATGGTTCCATGAGGTATCTTTAAGAGATAGTTCACCCAAAAATGAAAATTCTGTCCTCATTTACTCATCTGTTTCTTTCTTCTGTTGGACACTAAGGAAGATATACTGAAGAATGTGGGGGGAAAGTCAGTATTGACTTCCATATAGGTTCCTACTAGGCATGTCAATAGCTGTTTTTTCCCCAAACATTCTTTCAAATATCTTCTTTTCTGTTCAACAGGAGAAAGAAGCTCATAAATGTTTGGAATCACTTGAGTGCGAGTATGATCAGGAAATTTTCACTTTTGGGTCAACTATCTCTTTTTTGTACAATATATTTATACTTTTTCAGTTTGCATTTCACAACAGACTACACAGTTACAGAATAATAGTAGACACAGCAAACATTTTACACCCTATTCCCCCTCCCATCAACCCTGTTCCCTAAAAAACAAAAAATAAAAAACAAAACAAGAACAAAAGAAAAAACAAGGGAGATATGTTTAAATCGGGCGACATGGTTGGTGCGATCGCCTCACAGTAAGAATGTGCTGATTCGAGCCCCGGCTAGGTCAGTTGGCGTTTCTGTGTGGAGTTTGCATGTTCTCCCCGTGTTTGCGTGGGTTTCCTCCAGGTGCTCCGCTTTTTCTTGCAGTCCAAACACATGCACATGAATAACTAAATCAGTAGTGTATGTGTGTGAATGAGTGTGTATGGATGTTTCCCAGTACTGGGTTGCAGCAAGGGCATCTGCTGCATAAAACATATGCTGGATAAGTTGGCGGTTCATTCTGCAGTGGCAACCCCTGATGAATAATGCGACTAAGCCGACAAGATGAATGAATGAATGTTCAAATTAGGTAAAGAGTGTTTCCCAAGTCTATGTTTAGACCATGATACTACCCTACTCCCTCAGAGCTTGTTCTTGTCGTAGCAGACTACCAACATTTACACTGTACTTTAGGAAGTTATTAAAAGGTCTCAAGATACATTTAGGTTTTTTTTGACAATGTATGCCAAGGGTGTCCAAAGTCGGTCCTGGAGGGCCGGTGTCTTGCTGACTTTAGCTCCAACTTGCTTCAGCACACCTGCCTGGAAGTTTCTAGTATACCTAGTAAGAGCTTGATTAGCTGGTTTAGGTTTGTTGATTAGGGTTGGAGCTAAACTCTCCTGGACACCGGCCCTCCAAGACAGAGTGTGGGCACCCCTGATGTATGTGATCTTTTCCATTGACAAATATGATGCCATTTTGATCTCTTTAACATTCATGGGAACGTTTATTCATCCAAAGTTATTTATCCAGTCTCAAATTTAAAGTTGATTAATTGACATTTTTGGTTTTGTGAAGAATCTCAAAGCAGCTTCAGAGATTATAGGGAATTGAAAAAGTGTCAGTCCAGCTTTCAGAATTTAAGTTCAGTTCAGTTTAGTTAAGTTCAGTTCAATGTGTTTTAATATTCACTGCTGAGAGTCCAAACACTGAAGAGTAATCCATCGATGCGTAGCTCTACAAGTCCCGAACTATTTAAGCCAGTGGCAACAGCGGCGAGGAAAAAAAGAAGGGAAAAAAACCTTGGGAGAAACCAGGCTCAGTTGGGCACGACTATTTCTCCTATGGCCAGACATCTTGTGCAGAGCTGCAGTCTAGGCGCTGGAGGCTGGAGAACACTGGACGTCAGCGAAGACTGTCCCTAGAGCCTCACATGAATCAGACACATGCTCTCTACTCCTCCATGACCACCAGAGCAGCTGCTCAGGATACGGCCTGGTCCAGAAACGTGGAAACCTTGGGATCGTCTCTTCACAGGTCTTGGATCACATCAATGGCACTGCATAATCTCTGGGGGCCTCGGGATGAGTATCCCTAGGTGGAAATTGAGAATAAAGAGAATAATTAGTGTAGCTGCTGTACATAGTGTATATAAACGAGATGCAAAAACCTGCATCATGCAACATACCGCTATGGGATGCATTGAGTGTATGCTTTACTAAAAAGATAGGTCTTTAATCTAGTTTTGAACTGTGAGAGTGTGTCTGAACCTCGGACATTATCAGGAAGGCTATTCCAGAGTTTAGGAGCCATAAATGAGAAGGCTCTACCTCCTTTACTCGACTTTGCTATTCTAGGTACTACCAGAAGCCCTGAGTTTTGAGATCTTAAAGAGCGAGTTGGATTGTAGCGAGACAGAAGGTTGGTTAAATAAACAGGAGCTAGATTATTTAAAGGTTTATAGGTAAGAAGCAATATTTTAAATTCAATACAAAACTTAACAGGCAGCCAGTGTAAGGAGGATAATAAAAAAAGTGGCTTTGGATTTTTTGATATTGGAAAAAAATCAACGCACAGACCCTAACAGCTCATACTATGTTCCATGAAAGAGAAAGCCAGTTTTAAAACAACATGAGATTGAGTAAAGGCTGACAGACCTCTCATTGTTTGGTGAACGTTTGCCTATTAAAACATCTGACTTAACACTATTACTATTAACAGATCAATCTCAGCACTGAGGCCTTGCTTTATTGACTCTCAAAGCAAAGGGCTTTATTCAAATCACAGAATCATGACATCATCATCATCATCAGTCGCCTCTTTTATCCTACAGCAGCTTTATCTGTTAATATTCTCTTACAGCTCATGTGTCCGCAGAGCACTCCATAGTAAATCTCCTTTCCTCTTTGTTCGCTTCACATTCAATTCTTCTGGGCCTTTACAACTCTTTTGATCAAAAACAACACACATTCCAGCAAGGGTGCAAAGATACAAAGTAGGCATGAGACTGTCTAAAAATAGCGGTGACTGTACAGGCGACTAAACCCCTGCAGCTCAAGCATAAACTCAGACAATAGTCATGAATACAGATGTGAGTGGAACAGGGGTCAGTTTGGCACCATCCTATTACAGTCGCGTACCAGCCTCTACTGCTAAAGTTTAGTGAACGTTTCCTGATATGATTCACGAGCTGAAGTGAAGAGGGAGTTGTGATCGTGCGGAGAGATACAGACTAAAGTTTTTGCCCAAAGAGAGGCTGCAAAAACAAGGGAACAAAGCTGAGCAAATCTCCCTGTTTTGCGTCTGGTAACAATGGCAACCATCATAACAGGATGCTCTCGTTTTCTCTCAGATAATAATAAAGGAGGAATGACTTCAGCACGCATCGGTCACTGTAGAAAACAGGCCACACAGAAGAAGAAGAGCTGCAGGCTGATGTGGAAGAAAGCTGTGAAAAATGCAGGATTTATTTTGTCCCAACACAAATCCATTAAGTTAACAACTAATTGAAGTAAATAACAATTACGCCCCCCCCCCAAAAAAAAAAAAATCTCCAGAATTGTGTGTTGTTTCAGCTCATTTTAAATAAGAAGTTTGAACAAGCAGCAAAAATAAATATTAGAGTGAACCTGGTGAATGTGATTTTTATTTTATTTTTATTTAACACCCCTAAAGGGTTAGTACCCCCAGATTTAAATGATGTTATTCAATAATCAACTTCATTTCATTCCAACATTCATATTTTTGCTTCTTGTTCAAACTACTAATATAAAATGAGCTGAAACAACACAATTCTTGAGATTTTGGAGGGAAACTTAATTGTTTATGTTCAACACACTCACATTTGTTAAATCAACTTAATAGATTTGTGCTAAGACAACATGAATAATTTGTGGAACCCTTCACACTGCACTGTAAAAATGCAGGGTTCCACACAATTCATTCATGTTGTCTTAGCATAAATCGATTAAGTTAACTTAACACTTTTAAAAAATTTATGTGGATTGAACATAAAAATTTATTATATGTGTTGTTTGAGCTCATTTTAAATAAGTAGTTTGAACGAACTAAAAATATATTTTTTTTGAGTGTGTAAATATAAATAACTAAGAAAACATTAAAAAACAAGGCAACTTGATGCAGTAAGAACTTGTCTCAACAACTGATTTTTAGTTCTTCTCAGTAACAATATTTTGTTCAGCTTACCTAATTTAGTTTATTCATGCAATGTTGATTATTGTATTTTACTAATAAAGATATTCTTGTCATATCAACTGAAGCAACAGTTACTGCCTTTGAGTAATTTTTTTCTGTTTAGTGGATGATTTTTTTCAAATTTGCAAAATAAGTAATTAGTACGAGTTAGCATATAATCCTGTTTTTAATCATTCAATTCATTCATTCATTTTCCTTCACTTAGTCCCTTTAATCATCAGGGGTCACCACAGTTGAACTTATTGAATGGAGCTTATCCAGCATATGTTTTACACAGCGAATGCCCTTCCATCTGAAACCCAGTACTGGAAAACACCCATTCGCACCTGTACTGCATGTCTTTGGACTGTGGGGGAAACTGGAGCACCTGAAGAAAACCCATGCGAACATGGGGATGCCAACTGACCCAGCTGGGGCTCGGACCAGCGACTTTCTTGCTGTGAGGCGACTGTGCCACAGTTTTCGATCGTCATGTCATGCATGGGCAAATCATTTAAATATCAACATTCCTGTTCAACACAAAAAAAGTTTGTCCAGAAACTCTGTTAAACATGTAGACATAACATTTTAGCGAATATTGTTGACATAACATATATTTTTAAGTAGATCAATAGTTATTCACAATTCTTAAATATATGACAGAAAAGTACAGTGTGCTGAACAAATGGTGATTTTATTTTTTTCAGTGCATTTTCTTACAGTGAATCCATCCTTTGTTCGGCTTCGGAAGATAATGAAGATATTTTAGATGAAATCCATAAGCGCTCTCATACTTCATAGTCAGCAACACTCCAGAGACCTTCAAAGTCCAGAAACGGGACCCAAAACACGTGACTTCAGTGGTTCAAATGCAATTACATGAAGCTGTAAAAACCTGTAAAAACGTTTTGTTCGTCAATGTTTTTTTTTGCGTCAGATCAGGTCGCTCCATTTCTATGGCCAATACAACGCTTGAGGGTTGAACTGCTGTCTGCTGTTATGGATGGTTGTGAATACTTGACAAATGTGTTCACAACCATTAAGTTATAAAAAAAAACCAGGGCCAGACAGAATCTGCAGACATTTTTTGATATTTCTGCAGAGTTTTGTAAAGAATCTGCAGTTTTATGCGGAATGATTTTGGGAGTATCGTAACTAAAACCTTAATATATAAAATAAGAAAATAACACCTTTTAAACCTTTATTTAATGTTTACAATGCAAATCCAATTAGATTGACTTTGGTAAACAAAGCAAGTCTTATAATATACTGTATCTACTAAAAACAGAGCATATTACTTTACAAACTGGATTGTAAATAAAACAACTGAACATTTTCATGTTAATAATATTACTAAAATTAATTTAAACACTGAATAAATATAAATGTACACACTTTATACAAGTAAATAAATAGACTCGATGGGCTAAAAATCTGCGGATTTCTGTGTGCGCAGATTCGGTGTGGCCCTATTAATAACATAATTTGATTTTGAACTTGATTTTTGATTTTGAACTTTTAGCCCTCAACAATAGAATATTAAACATTTATATATTTTATCATTTAACACATTGTACATGACCATGTTTATTTTCAATAGGTTAAAGGTAAATAAGAAATCCAACGCTATCTCACAGCAATTCGTAACTTTTTGATTTAGTGTCTTATTTGTATGAATTTGTACAATTTAGTACGATTTGCTCCTCCTCTAACGACGATTGGGTTTAAGGTTTACGTTGCCATGCCTCTTTTTAAAAATAGTATATTTTGTTTGAATTCATACATGTTAAATGTTACGTTTCCTCGTGAGATCAGGTTGAAGAAATCAGCTGAAATTTAAAAAAGAACGTAAAATCCACTGTTTCATTTTCAGTTTTACGCTATTCTGGAGCCATGTGAACTCACTGACAAGTAAAAGCTGCTGCTCTCCGGGTCTCAAACTGGATTCCTGGAGGGCCGCAGCTCTGCACAGTTTTGCGCCAACACTAATCAAACACAGCTGATGCAATTAATCAAGGCTACTAGAGATTATTAATCAGGTGTGAGTTGGAAGTGGTTGGACCTAAACTATGCAGAGCTGCAGCCCTCCAGGAATTGAGTTTGAGACCATTGTTGGCTGTTTCCTTGATGCTGAGAGACTGAGACGCAGTTTGAGAAATTGTTGCAACAAGGCGTGGCCTGAAGATATTTTTAGGCGTGGCCTAAGATAATTTACATTGTTGGATGAACTAATCCATTTAAAAAAAAAAATAGTTGTTTATTGGCATAAGTGGTTCCATGGAGAAACTTTAATACACATGGAAAAGTTTCATTCCAGAAAAGGCCATACACATATATACACACACACATATACACATACACACACACACACACACATATATATATATATATATATATATATATATATATATATATATATATATATATATATATATATATATATATATATATATTTTTTTTTTTTTTTTTATTTCAAGCAAAGTTAATCATGTTTCAAGTTTAGTTTATATGCGTTAATATAAGTTAATGCAAGTTAAATTTACTTGTAGGGCTAATGTGATTCAACTTAAATTTTAAGGCAACTAATTATTTAGTTATTTGGACACTAAAAGATGTATAAATACCATTGCATTACTTCTATATACATGTATAATACTGTTTTTGAAGGATAAAGTAAAGTATAAATAATTCAAATGACCATTCATGTCGGGGTATTTAATTAGTACTTCAGAATATGTCCTCAAATGATTTCCTCCCAAAAATATATATTTGGTATGCAAACTAGTGTTACAATGAATGACATTTATTTTGAGTGGCTTCTGTAATGTAAAGCTTTATTACATAGTTCTGACTCTTGAAAAAAGTCTTTAACGTACACATAAATGCATTGCTATTTTATTATTATTATTATTTACAAGCACACATCTGAACTTATAAAAATACATGGGTCTGGTTTAAACTGATAAAACACATTAAATGTTAGAAACAATAATAGCACTTACACTTTCTGTGTCCAAAAATGTTAGCAGAGCACATCCAAGCATTATTTGTTTGCAGATATATTCATATATATTCAAATGACTTTTTAACATTTTGCATCACTAAATGACTGTATAGTAATTCTGAAATACAAAATAAAAACACGTCTCTGCTCTTCAGTCATAAACAAGAAAACAAATCCACTATCATAACTTTCTTTTTGCTACAAAAGCTGCATTTCATCACTGAATGAAGTGTGTGGAGCGATCATATTCTGAGAAGACTTGATAGATTAATCACCCTGTCTTTCCTCAAAGCCTGCAGTAAAACCGCTGACGTCACAAACACACACGGAGATCCAGTCAGAAGTTGCATAAGCACAACCAGGCCAAAATATACAGCACAGATGGCACACTATCATGACATAATAACATACTAGAGTCGAAAAAAGCCATAGATAAAAGCATTTCACCTGTAAAATGATAAAAACAATCCAAGTCCAATGAAAAAAAGTTTATTCTCATAATAAACACATACAGTACATCATCTCAACAAAATGTACAAAGTGCAATATGCGTTGAAACTACAGCAAATCTGCAGTACACAAAACAATTACTGCATACTTAATAGCAATGACAATGGTGACAAGATTTTTTTGCAATTAAACCGCATTGCTCATTTACAAAACGCTCCATATCCACCTACAGGAAACTCTACGGATGTTTTGGGAACAGAACAACCAGTGTAACATTCTGGAATTAATAAAAAAAAAGCCACTTCTCACCAGTCACCAGTTCTCCCAAGCAAACAGCTTAAATCTATGGCAGCTCCACAAGCAACAGCATCAACAAATAATGTGGCATTTATTTATTAACAATTGATTCAACGCTTAACTTTGGTTATCACTTCATACGTGGATAACATAAAATCCTTCCCCGCTCACTAAGAAAGGAAACCCAACAAAATCTGGCAACTGGAAACGCTTGCAGTGTGTATGATTAGCGTTATTCTCTAATATAATATTGCGATTTTAGAAAGGAATGTCAGTGTGAGCCACTGGCCTCTTTGCTGGACTGGCAATGTTATCAAATGGGAGTCAAACAGAGCAATGCCTCTATAGTGCTTCTGGGTAAGGCACTTGATGTTGATGACACAAGACAATACACATTTAATCTGTATCCTCTGACTCTGATTTGACCTCAATATGGCATCAGACACAACATGGCAGCAAATAAGGGTCAGTTCACCCAAAATTGACACTTTTCTGGCTATTTACCTCAGGATTACCTCAATAGAACATTAAAGTATTGTTAATAACACTTTACAATAAGGTTGCCTTAGTTAGTTCATGTTTTTACTAACATGAACAAATAATGGACAAAACAGTGACAAAAATGTATTAATTCCTTTTTTATAATCACACTTGATGAAAACAGTCTGCAGAAACATTTTGACATTCTCCAGAGTCATCAGAATGGAGAAAGCCCTGCACATAAGTGAGGATCTCTCCCTCATTAGCATAGACAGCCCTGAGTGAGAAGCAGCCTTTTTGAATCTGCTGCTCTGCTAACGCGTAGGCATTTTTAAGCTCCACCCTCTTTTCCAAACAGGGCTGGGAGAACAAGCTAATTTGAATTTAAAGTGACAGTCATAAAAACAGTGCAATTTGGATCAAAGCCTAAAAGGTGCCATTTTAAAGAGCTATAAAATGCTGTTTCTTGAGTATTTTGATCCTAGAGACTTATTTTACATCTGGGCATAATAGGTCACCTTTAAAAAATGCAACCTTATTGTAAAGTTTGACTGAATTTGACTATTTTTGCTCATTCTGGGATCCTTGGTGATTTTCATAATGCAAATCAATGGCTTTGAGAGTAAAAAAAAACATATATAGGCAAAAAAAATTATAATAATTTAATACCAGTGAATGCTGAAGACAAAAATGCTGACGATTACATGTTGTAAATCAGTGTTTCTCAACCACGTTCCTGGAGGATCACCAGCACTGCATGTTTATGATGTCTCCATTACAGGTCTTTCAGTATTTGCTAGTGAGCTGATGATCTGAATCAGGTGTGTTTGGTTAAGGAGACATGGAATATGCGCAGAGCTGGTGGTCCTCCAGAAATGTGGTTGAGAAACACTGATGTAAATAATGTAAAAAAGTTAAAATGGTACAAAAAAAGTTGTAAATAATGTTGTAAAGACGTGTGTTTTGCTTCATAATGTCTTAATATTTTGTAATAAGCTACAGTTATTCATTTTATTTTGCCTGTACAGGGCTCGAAATTGCGACGATTTTGGTTGCATATGCGGGCGAAATTTTATCTATGTGACCTCAAAATAATTTGTGCGAGTGCATAAAATTGTTGCTGTGCGTCCGGTTTTCACTATAAAATGTTCACTGCATGCGCAGATTTAGGAGACATTCACGCAGAATGCATCTTTGCACCTAAAATGCCAAACACAGCGTTTAGGAATAGTTTAAAACAGTTGACATATCAGCTTGCTGCAGTAAACAAAGCCTGCAATTAAAGCTGGGAGATAAAATCGATATCAGTATTTATTGACCGAACATAATAAAATATCGATGATAATAATAGTTTGGTATGTAGTTTCGGTATGAAGCACTATAGTTTTATTAAAATGTGGCTGCTGAGCGCACGCCTTGGAAGCAATGCCAACAAGCTTGGGATGTAAAAGTTTGTCATATCCAATAGAGGTGAGCATGTGATGTGCATGGGAGCGTTGTGCATTTTCCAGGACACCTGGTTGAAAAACATCTGAACTTTTCAGAAAGCCCTGAGCGCTAAAACTAAACAATCTGCTTCACACTTAGTATGGAATATACTCATTTCAGTAATAACAACAGACTTATCACCTCAAACAAACACAAAGCACGTGCACACCTGTCCCTTCAGGTCAGAATAACAACACATGCAAAAAAATGAGTTCCGTATTGCAGCAGCAGTGGGGAGATTGTAAATAAAAAAGGATGTAAGGATGTCGCCAGAGTGGCTTTTTGGTTTCTTTTCTTGTGCATCCCAGCCACTAGCTCCCCATCTGAAAGGGTTTTCAGCATAGTGGGTAATGTAGTCATCAAACTTCACAATTTATAATGTTGCAATATGTATTTGAATACTGATGAAGGGTTCCTTTACTTTAAAGCTCAGATTTGATGATCATCATTTGTGTTGTTTACAGAGTTTGAGGTTTACTGTATCATTATTATTGACACCTTACAGATGTTGATCTATCTTAGTTGCACAAACCTTGTAAAAAAATGTATTAAACAATTACAAAAATATTCAATAATTATCCATATTGAATGATATGAAACATGATATTGTGATTATTTTTTTTGCAATATTGCCCAGCTCTACCCACAATGCTTGCTTCACCTTCAAGCTCATCTGATTGGCTCACTGCTCTAGAACTGAACGCAAATGGATTGGTTAATATCAGCTGTCAATCACTCAGTCAATGCCTTCTGCCTTCAGATGACAGGGAGCGACAGCTGCGAAAATGTAGAGGGCTGAAGATGAGAGAATGGAAACAACACTGACAGATTTTGTCTTAGAAACTACCTAAAGTGTCAAATAATGGCACATCTGATTAGTGATCATGTGATGAATGTTAATCCACAATTTACACTTTTCGAAGAGCAGATAAAAGAGTCCCAGTGGGTTAAAGTCCGCTATGAAAATGACTATAGCATTCACTGTAAAGCTGATGTGAGGAAGTTTGCAGGTAACTGTTTGCCACATCTACACATTTTAAGCATGAGAGGTTCTGTTTACACCCTCATTTAATCATCAGGATGCTGTCAGCCATGCAAGTGGCAGCTATATATAATATGCACCACTGAGTATACCATTGCAAAAGGGCTTGCATTCACTAAGATTAAATTAATACAGCAGCTCATGAAAAGTCCGGTATTGCTATTAAGATGACGTATGCAAATAATAAGTATGTCAATAGCATCTGTGCAATATCAGACACCACCCGTGAGAACACAGCACAGTTATTAATGTTTTATTAATGCCAAGCAGTGCATGTAGGGCTGGTGGGTGCATTCATTTTTTATTTGTTTGTTTGTTTGTTTGTGTTAGTTTTGATTAGTGTTCATTTCAAACGCACTAAGTCTGTTAATATAAAACTTAACGGTGCTCATAATTGGCTGGTGCTTCTAAATTTTTAAAGTTAGGAGCACCAGTGCTACCAAGCAAAATGTTAATTTCGAGCCCTGCTGTACATGTTTTTTTTTGAACCCCCAATGTGCAACTTGCCACTGAAAAGCACTGGACGAATCACCAAGAAACAGTTTCAGCTAGACTTCTGTACTAATCTCTTGGTTGTCCTGAGTGAGAGTAAATGAAACTATTCCTTTTAAAATGTTACAAGGTCATGACACTAAAGAACTTTCTGGCTCATTTCTCCTCTCAATTTTCATATTCAGGCCTCATAAGGAAGATTAAAGTGTTGATACTTTTTCAATCAACCAAAATCGTTTCAGGCAATCATCTACAGGACAAAAAACAAAGCTTCAGATGCGAGTACCGGCAATTCTGTAGCATGACCGACATCCATATTAACATACAGTGTATTGCTGAGTGTAGAGGTGGAGATGGTCTGTATATTATGAGCCTGCTCATGTTTTTAACATTAAAGCACACACTCTGACAGGGTTTCGTGTTCATAAATAGTTCACAGTTATGGTGTAACCGCTGTACAAGGCACCGCTTACTCACACACACTCGCAAACTTCACATTCGTGTTGCTCAAACTCAGCGTGAGAGCATAGATGCGTGTATAAAATCGCGTTTATAAAACATTGGTAAAGTATGCTGCATAATGTTAAACCTCAAGTACTTCAACTCAAGCTGTAATTGACCAGCTGATGGTAAATAAAGGCATGTTGACACCAGAACATGATCAAATATCATATAACAGTAGGCTTGGGAGGATAACCGTTTTCAAGGTATACCGTGGTTTGGAAAAGTCAAGGTTTTAAAACTGCCCGAATTTTCTGCTACAATGTTCCTAAGGTATGTGTATGATTTTTACTTTTGTGTTTTTTATGACAACAGTATCTCCAGCAGAAAAGAAATACAAAGATACCATTTAAAATCGTAAAGAAATCTGGTTTTGAAACTAATGAAGACAGCAGAAGTCAATGAATCATTTTCATTATTTAGCCTGACATGTTTACTGCTCCAAAAGTATTAAATGTTTCTTAAAATAAAATATCTTGTGTTCAAAGGAGGAAAAGCTTTCGTTTTTTTCCAGACATTTAAAAAGAATATATTTTAGAGCAGTAATCAATGAAACCGTGATATTTTTATCCAAGGTTATCATACCACCAAAATCTACTTGCCCATGCCTATATAACAGATGCATTAACCAGGCTTTTTGTTTCTTATCAAAGGTTCTGTGATCACGTCAACTGGTAAAGTTTCCACAGACACACACAGAGATGAATCTCACGGTCAAAAACATGTCTAGGAGGTTTTTTTCACCCCTAAGTATCTCATAAACTGTAAAAAATCTAATATTAAATTTTAATAATAAATCCTATGTTTTCAATTCCTATTTCTTAATGCATAAAAATCACTAACAATAATAATTTTATGAATTTATGATAAAAAAAATTCACAAACGCAGATCACTTTAAATGGGTGCTCAGCCACAAAGTGCAAAAATATATATTCAAAAAAGCAGCAACACCAAAGCTCCAAACATGCCAATTTATTAAATTAAAAAGGCTAATACAAGGTGTGTAATGTTTCGAGCACACCGCATCTCACTAGCTACGTTTCCATCCACCTATTTTTATGCGCATTTTGCATATGCACATAAAAAAAATAGTTGATGGAAAAGCCAAGATGCACATACATTTTGAAAATGCGCATAAAAAACATAAGCGCATAACTAAGTAGGATAAACTTTTTATTCAATGAGAAAAGATGCACATAAACTACGATGGAAACACTTTTACCAAGCAAACTCCACTATGCTCATTAAAAAAGGTCATGTGATTTTGTTGTAAAAGATCATTTGATGATCAAAATGTGTGTGAATGGACGAACCTGCAGGCTGAGCACATTGTACAACATCTTAAATGTTGTTTTAGTCATTCTAAAATGCCTTAGCCGTTTCAGTATTAGTGTTATTATATTATTAATGACCTCCAGAATCAGTGAACCATGTCTGCATCGCCTTCTGAGGTGCAAGTTATTTATTAAATGAAGAGAAGATTCACGCAGCTTCTCCTACCGCAGCAAATTCCGTTTTTACTGTTGACATTTGACGCCAGTTAATCAGCAAGTGACGATTTTGTTCAATTTGACTCAATTTAAAACGTTACACGCCTTGTATCAGCCTTTTTAATTTAATAAATTGGCATTTTTGTAGCTTTGGTGTTGCCCTCTTTTTGAATATATACTGTTACTATATTACAAAACAATATATTAATTATTTAATAAAATCTTGCATGCGCCAATGTAAATACCAACCTCACTGTATTATTGTATTTTTTGTTACATTGCACTGAATTTATATGATTTATAAGAGTAAGGGTGCGTGTCCACCAAAACATTTTTTCCACTGCAGGAATGTGAACTCCGTTCTGAAAACGCTGAGCTGCGAGCGCTTCTCCAACTTCTCCAACAGCTTTTAAGCCTCATTCTCACTACAAGCAACTCGCAGCGGCAAAGCAACAATTGACCATTCATTTCAACAGAAAGCGTGCGACTTCCGGTGACCTCCATCTACACAAGCGACATTGACCGTTGGCGACCAGGTGGGCGTGTCGAGCGCGACAAAGTTGAGAATTCTATGCAAATGAAGAGCGACTTTCTTGAGCACCAGTAGAGCTCACAGATTCTCTCTCAACTAGCTTAGTTGTCGGATTTATTCATGCTGTATAGACCTACACAGACTTGCACCAGGTCGTCACCCAGAGCGGCAGGCAGCTACAAAGTCGCTGCTAGTCTGAATAAGGCAATAAAAAACGCACGCTCCATGCCTTGCTACGCTGCGCTAATATTATTTTTTTAAAAGCACCACTTCTATTGACAACAACAGAAATAAGAACAGCCTACACATTTTTGTGCACTTCGGTGAACAGAAGCCCTCATGGAAAAAAAACCCAATATTCCAGTAAAATTCTGTTGGCACCAATAGCCTAGTGCAGGGGTTCTCAAACTTGGTCCGATGTCCTGCAGATTTTAGCTCCAACTTCAACCTCAACACACCTGCAAGGATGTTTCTAGAAAGCCTAGTACAGGGATGTACAAACTCAGTCCTGGAGGGCCGGTGTTCTGGAGAGTTTAGCTCCAACCCTAATCAAACACAACTAAACCAGCTAATCAAGACTCTTTCTAGATATACTAGAAACTTCCTAGCAGGTGTGTTGAAGTAAGTTGGAGCTAAACTCTGCAGGCCTTTCAGGACTCGAGTTTGGACACCCCTGGCCTAGTAAGAGCTTGATTAGCTAGCCCATGTGTGTCTGATTGGGGTTGGAGCTAATATCAGCAGGACACCGGCCCTCCAGGACCGAGATTGGGAACCCGTGGAATAGTGGTTAAGTGCGCTGACATATCATTTCTGCTCCCCACACTTTCCTGTCTCAACTCTACTGTCCTGTATAGTCATGCTGAAAACCCCATAAAAACAATAAAAAAAATTTAAAAAATCACTTCCTAAATACAAAATATTATTTATTATATTTAAAAAAAACTTTCACTTGGTTTTGGGGAAAATGTGACCTAGACATGTCTTTGTGAGATTCACTCATGCAGATACACACACTCACAGTGGAAACCATGCCACAACTTTGCCTCGTAAGTGTCGTCCGATCTTCTTTCACAGCGATCATCTTTAGTTCTACTTCTATGTAGATTTAATTGAAAGGCCATTCCGTCTTGCTTTAATTTCTTTATGAAAAGCGTAATGCAAATGCAATAATGTGATAAAAATCATCAGCAAACTACAATCAGCATCAGCTCAGTTTGACCCAAACAAGCCACTGCCTCAGAATCAAGTGTAATAAGTCTTAAAAATAACAGTCGCGTTTTACCTTGGTGAATGACTGATTTGTATCGCATTTGGAAACAGAACAGCTCTTTTGCTAGAGAAAAACTACAATGTTAGAGCTCCTGTTGATATGAAATCCCTTAAAAGCACAAATATGTGCTATTAGAGACTGTAACAGTAACAATGACCCAAGCATTTCCCACTATTTGGACAGCAACATGGACAGTTACATTCGTAAGAACAGCAACTGCATTTATGAGCATTTCATTGGAAACGGAGCAGCTTGAAGTTGCCTTCGCTCTTCTTTATTCTTCAAAATGATTGTCTTTCATCCCCGTCACTAAGTACTAGAAAGATGGAAGAATTCCAAACAAATCTCCTCTTGGTGGTCCGGCACCAGCTTTCCCAATGAGCCTCCACACACCAAAGTGCTGCTAGTCTTCCTGTTTTGATTTCTGCCTGGCCTACAAACAGTAATGAACTGATATGAGGTATCTGTTTGAAACCTGTGAGTGAATCATCAGTGCTCTATGAATGATAAGAGTCCATCAGCACACAAAGAACTTGTACTCACACAAAGAACTCCTAATCACGGCTAAGAGTCCATTTCCTTTAGCCTTCCAGCCAGGAAGTAAGAGCGCAGGAGGGTGAATGATTTTAAAATGTGTAGACCATGTCCCAAGGAATCTGTGACTCATAGCAGGCCACAACTAAACGATTTATGCTGCGATAAATGGGTGGGCTGATGGAAACATTACACAATGGTCTATTTCGATGCGTTCAAGTAATGGTCTCTGGGATGGCAAGTGCTTGAGAACAGCAGTGAGGAAGAGCAGTGAAAACCTCATGAACTGTTCGTCAGTCAGTGCAATACACATCCATTTGGGTTTCATGCAGTGAAATTTTGCAGATTTTGGAAACCTATTCATTGAACGCACAAAAACAGAAGACACTCTTTATCCAACTTGCAAGATCTGTTCACCACAACACCAATGTTCCCCAAGTGGCTGAAATGATTAAAAAGTATCTATAAATATAAATATCTCAGTAACGTGTTGCAGAACTCCAGATGAAGCTGAAAATAAAAGTGGTGTTGCGTTAAAATCTCCTGCTGTCAGCTCTTGGACTCTTCAGATCCTGCTTCACCTTGGCTGAAGACCTCCGTGTTGTCTGGTTTTGCCCATTCTGGGCTGAGCGAGTGCTCGGGTTCTGGGGACAATGAGAGCATGAGAAGGGTTCCTGCGTCAGAGGAGCAGGCTGAGCACAAGTCCTCAGATGAAAAGGTGAGACTGCCTAGTTTGGCAAGAGAATTAGAGCGCTTGAGCCGAGAAGGTACAGTCAGTCCCGCTAATCGCATTCGTGCTTCAATTTCTTGTGTGCGCTGACGCACAAGGCCTGGCTTGCCTCGAACACTGCGTAGACTGTCACTGCTGGAGCTGCGGGTGAGTGTGGAGCCGTGTGGAGATGAGACTGGAGTCAATCCTCCTGATCCGAGGACTGCCAACAAAGCCTCATTGGTCAGTGGAACTGCCGCTTCAGTACCAAAATCAGTCCTTGTTCCAAAGGACCTGTGAAAGGGGTCTGCTGGATCACTGGAACTGTTCATTGCATCCTCTGTTTTACTAGAACCAGCTTCTCGTTGTTCGTTTGTGCGTGCACGCTCCTGGAAGAGACCGGAGAGTTTTTCCAAGCGTTCTTTTCGGCGTCGAACTAAGCCGGAGCGTTGGAGCTGAATCAGAGCCTCTTGTTGTTGAGGAGAACAACACGCCTCTGCCTTCTCTAAACTTTGCAACTCTCTCTCATTCCTGGGAAAAGCAGAGGAACCCTGCAGATCAGTCTCTTCCTGCCTGAAATCTCCTTCTGCTTTGGCCTCAGGCAGAGTTGTCTGGGTTTCAGTTTCCTGGTCAAGAGATTTGCTTTCTGGCTGATCGTTATTCCCTAAGGACATTGCATTGGCATGAAGGCACGGTTCTGAGGCAGTTTTGCCACACTTGGCTGTCATGGACAAGTTGGCACAGGATGGCATCTGAATACAGGAGATACAGGGCGCACTGTTGAGGGGTAAAGGGGCAAGGCCTCGTCTGTTAGCCTCCGAAAGAGCACTTTGGGTGGGCTTGGAAGCAAGCGACGAATCAGAAGCAAGCCTTGGCTTTACATGGGCACTTTCCTGAAAAAGAAAACACAAAAAAAATACGATGTAATGAAAATAACAACGTCTGGAAATGGTTCAAGGTGCAAATACTTTGTGTGGCCAAGTAAGATACTCACAGTGAGGATTTGTTGCATTTTAAGGTGATTATTGTTGTTGTTCTCATTGCACAAATGGTTCACGCTTGTCAGATCGATCCCCTTTTCATTCGACAGCTCCTCACTATTCTTCCCATCTCCTCTCTTTGCTTCCTCTGCTAATGCCTCCATCTCAGCTTGCTCTTTTTGAGCCTCTTCTTCATCTTCTTCTTCCACTGTGCTGAATTCCAACCTCAGACGTAGTTCTTCCAGTGGCTCCGGTCCTCGAGAACATGTCTGAGCACCAGTACTCTCTCCTGAGTGGGAAACAGGAGGGCCCTCATGTCCCTCGAAGGTTTCATCCTCAAGAAGTGCATCTTGCTCCACATCGGCAACCTCAATATAGACACGATCTACATCCACCAAAGGCTGTGCGTGGACAGGGGTGGAAGGTTCGCTCTCAAGAGCCGAGTCTGACAGGCGGCGGAAGTAGTAGTGGTAATTTTGTGGATGGCCGAGGTCCAGATCTAGACTAATTGGAGAGGAGTGGGCTGTAGGCTCACAACAGACGGTGACCCTGGGGCTTGTGGAGTCAGGAGTGATGTGATCCCCAGTCTCTGCATTCAGATAGCAAGGACCAGCAGCTTGCTGGCATTCGGGGTGATCGCAATCTGTATCAGGGCGCCACAGACGGTTATGACGCTGTTTACTAAAAAAAAAAAAAAAAAAAAAAAACAGAAAAGTATTTTACTAAGTACGGAAGGTACAGTTGACCCAAAAAATACAATTCTGTCCCCTGCATAAGTATCCTTTTACGTATATATATATCTTTATATCCCTCTATTGATATGGTCCAAAACATAATTGGACCTAAATGACTTTGAGTATGTTTACATGCACATTGATAAGCCAGTTAATTATGCTTAATTAGCTGATACATGTAATGACACATACATTTCTCTTATTGGTTAAAGGTTAATGCCGGATTTCTTTTATTGGTTAAAGGTCAAAATAGACACAAACAAAATCTGACCTGAACAGAATGTTTTTTGCTTCAAACCCCAATTTTGTGTTGCATGTAAATGTCTTTATTGTCGTTCTAGCAGTTTATTCATGTGCACATGTCTTATTGTGCATGCGAGGTACACATCACACATGGAAGTAAGTGTAGAATACGTCATAGCTTCCAATCATTATCTTTGAATTCCATCAAGACTACCTGCTCCCACCTGTCCTTACTACGGACATGCACCCAGCTTGAGTAGGCACTTCTAGACATGGGCAGGGGTAATGTTTTGTAAACCCTGATGCTTAATAAAGCATAAAATCATGTCTTTGACTCAAACACTTGATGAAGAATCTTCAAAAACAAAAAAAAATGTTCTGCATTTGCAATTACTCTAAATACGTAAAAACATACACAGGGTATATGCAGGAATCCTAAAGGCAATTTTAATACCTTTTTAAGACTTTTTAAAGACCTTCTCAGAATATTTTAAGATCTCATCGCCACTTCAAGTTCTAACCTTTAACTTAATAAACAGTTGTTAATAAACAGTTGTAGTTAAATAAATCATTGGAGCACAACCATGCAACAGAACTCAGATAAGCTCGAAAGCAAGAAAGCTTAAAAGAATAAATTACGTGGTGTTTTCAGTAACAGGCTTCAGCCACGGTTTAAACTCGTCTTTCTCTAACCAGGAGTACGCAAACTTATATTTTCCTGTTCTGCCGTCTGTTTCAATCTATGGTTTCGCTACATTTAGAGAGTGTCACATCACCTTCCCACATTGCAAATTACGTGACATCACTTGGACGGAGGAGTTTGGCTGGAGGCGCCTCGGCCCGAACCAATCGCGTGGATCGAGCCTGCTGTTGTTAATATTAGGAGGAAAATAAATATATTTATGCTTTTTTGGAGTCAAAGACTTTGGACAACGCTTGAACAAAATTTAAGACCTCGTAAAATCATGATTAAGACTTTTTAATACCTTTTAAGGGCCTTCATTTTCTCATAAACATCTCATAACTTTTAATACTTTTTAAAAACCCTGACACCCTGATACAAAAGCACAGCTTCTGACAGATTTCCAACAACATTTTGAGTTACTGACACTGATGTTTTGGCTGTGTAGTCACTGCTAGTGAGAAATCTGGCAAACCTTAAACCTCATGTAAATGTGCTTTTCTGTATAGCTGCTTTACTGATTTTTACAAAAACCAGTTTGTGAAAGAATCAGACTTTTGATAGTTTTCTGGTTATTTTGTGCATGCAAACACACTCAGATCTTTCACATGATCACATTGCATGTACCAAATGTATATACACATTTTTTTCTTTATCTAAAAGACAAATGCTAGAATACGAAAAAAGGAAATTTATTGTACCTGGCATCCAGTATGCCTTCATACTCCGCCAGCTGTCTCATAAAGCTAGCATTGGGACGGGCAATACTGCGCTTCTGTTTGACAAAGTTATATGCTTTCTCCAGAGTCCAGCCGTACTCTTTCATGGCATATGCGATTACAGTGGAAGCAGAGCGGCTTACGCCCATCTTACAGTGAACCAAACATTTGGACTGATTCTTTCTGCAGAGTACAAAGATGGTGTTAAAGTTCATATGGAAAGAGAAAAATCATGTTGCGTAGTTTTTAAAGACAGAAACGCAAAATAGTTCCCCACTTTGCTTTGACAATGAAGTTGTAGGTATCATTCCAGTGAGCCAGTAAGTCTGTGGCCTCATCGTCATACACTCGGACATTGTGGTAGCAGAATGTTCCAGGGAAAAAGTTATCTATTTCCCTCGTGACGTTTAAGATGTAGCCCACCCTAAAACAGCAACACATTTACATAAAGAGAGTACATATATTACATCTGGAGAACAATGGAAATCCATATACATGCACGTTTCTTCTTTTTTCCTAACACCAGGTACTAAAAATACCCTGATTCTTAGAGTAAAAGAAACCGCTTTGATGATTCTACTCTGAATTTTAGCTGAAACAGGAGAAAATGTTGCCCTTTAAATGGCAATATGATACACATTCAGTTGAAACTTTCACATTTACCTAACATAAACCCATTTAAATAAACAGTATCTTGAGAAGAACTGGATGGGAGGTTGAAGGTAAACTCACCCACTTTCCTGAAGTTCCTCTAGATTGGAAGCATTCCATTCAGAACCCTGGAAGATGAACAATGCAAATCACTGCTTTTATGGGGAAGTTAGCATGCAGTGCATAAATATATGACAAATACCATATTTTCTTATTAAACAAGCATGTCTGAACAACTCCCTTTTAAAGTTGCATACTTTTACTTAGTAAGGTTATTACTAATTAAAGTGACTTGTCATTATTTAAAAATATATATAATGGATATTGACAAGTGTTTTGCTCATAAATATACAATAAAATCAAGAAAAAGACTGAGAAAAGCAACACTAACCAGATAAAGGTGGTCAAAGATGAGAGTGGCTTTATCCATCTGGCCTAGAATAAGCAGCATCTCATTGTCTATGAACTCTTTGTACTCTTTCAGGTTACAGTTCATCTGCTGCTCCAACTCATTTCGAATCTAGGAAAAATACACATCATTACTGAGCTTCAGTTTCATCAAAAGTTCTGTTCTTGTTTACACGTTATTAAGATCAAGATCTCGGATAATTTAATCACATATGAGTTCAGCCAAATTGCTGAATCCAGATAGAAAGTGTCTCAAATTATTTTCCAATTGTAATTGAATTTTGAGGTAGGAGGGTCAGGTGTGGCATATATTATTTAACAGTATATAACTGCATGTTTTATATGCACACTCTGCATTTCTTGCTGACCTCTTTGGACGTGACATTTTCAAGGTCCTGGCACATCATGATACTCCTGAGTTTGGCTTTGATTAGACATTCTGTTCTCTCCCTCTCTGTTGGCCTGAGGAACAGATACAGTTCAATTCAATTCAATTCATGTTTGTTTATATAACGCTTTTACAATGTAGATTTTTAAAATTCTAAATTCATTTATTTCCTCAATATTCTACACACAATGACAATGTGAAAAAAGATTTTTGGAAATTGTTTCAAATTTATTAAAAACAAATAAAAAACAGACTTTGCTCAATACTTTGTTGATGCACCTTTGGCAGCAATTACAGTCTCAAGTCTTTTTGAAAATGATGCCACAAGCTTGGCACATCTGTCTTTGGGAATTTTTGTCTATTCTTCTAGGCAGTACCTCTCAAGCTCTATCTGGTTGGATGGGAAGTGACGGTGTACAGCCAATTTAAGATCTCTCCAGAGATGTTCAATAGGATTTCGATCTGGGCTCTGGCTGGGCCACTCAAAGAAATTCACCTTGAGTTGTTGCGAAGCCACTCCATTTATATTTTGGCAGTGTGCTTTAGGTCATTGTCCTGCTGGAAGATGAACCGTTGCCGCAGTCTGAGGTCAAGAGCACTGTGAAGCAGGTTTTCATTTAGGATGTCTCTGTACATTGCTGCATTCATCTTTCCCTCTATCTTGACTAGTCTTCCAGTTCCTGCTGCTGAAAAACATCCCCACAACATGATGCTGCAACCACCACGCTTTACTGTAGGGATTGTATTAGCCTGGTTTTCTCTAACGCCTGGCATTCACTCCAAAGAGTTCAACTTTAGTCTCATCAGACAGGAGAGTTTTGTTTCTTATGGTCTGAGAGTCCTTCAGATGTCTTTTGGCAAATTCCAGGTGGGGAGTGGCTTCGGTCTGGGTACTCTACCATACAGGCCAGATTGGTGGATTGCAGCACAGATGGTTGTTCTTCTCTAAGGTTTTCCTCTCTCCACAGAAAAATGCTAGAGCTCAGACAGAGTGACCATTGGGTTATTGATCACCTCCTTGACTAAGGCCTTTCTCTCCCGATCACTCAGCTTAGATGGCTGTCCAGCTCTAGCAAGAGTCCTTGTGGTTCCAAACATCTTCTATTTACAGATGATGGAGGCCACTGTGCTCATTGGAACTTTCAGAGCAGCAGAAATTTTTCTGTAACCTTCCCGAATCTTGTGCCTCAAGACAATCCTGTCTCAGAGGTCTATTGACAATTCATTATATAGACAGGTGTCTGCCTTTTCAAATCATGTCCAATCAACTGAATTTACCACAGGTGAACTCCAATTAAGCTGCTGAAACATCTTAAGAATGATCAGTGGAAACAGAATGTACCTGAGCTCAATTTAGAGCTTCACGGCAAAGGCTGTGAATACCTATGTACATGTGACCTTTCAGGTTTTTTAGTTTTTAATAAATTTGCAACAATTTCAAAAAAAAATTTCACATTGTCATTATGGGGTATTGTGTGTGGAATTCTGAGGAAATAAATGAATTGAATACATTCTGGAATAAGGCTGTAACATAAAAAATGTGGAGAAAGTGAAGCGCTATGATTACTTTCCGGATACACTGTATATACAAAGTAAAATAGGGCATAATACACATCCCTGAGGTACCCCTATATTTAAAACAGAGGAGTCAGACATAACATGATTAACACACAGTAATCAATAATCTTTTTGTGTTAATATGTTTATTTGACTGCTATAATTATCTCTAATTATGGTCACAGTTGGCCAAAAAACAAAATCATCATCATCAGCACTCACTACATTTAAGCCTGTATTCTGGAGGTGCTTTAAATCTGCAGGGCTTTGACTCACTTGTCGACAAAGACTACAGGTGAGTCTGGTCTCAGTGTTTCCAGGTCCTGCATGGCGTTCCACTCATTGATGCAGCTCTGCTCAGAGCTGATGCAGCTCTCATAGTACCCCATCCACGTCAGTGCCATCCCACCAGGGAAATAATTGTACCGGCGTGACACCTCACTGGCCTTGTGTAAAATCTGCAATGCTGACCTGCAGGAGGAGCAAGTTAAAGGTGAGCAAGAGTGAGAGACCTACACCATCAGTGACTAGGTTTACATGGACATCAGTAATCAAATTATTTGCATTAATCTGTATAAGACAATAATATCATTAAGGTGTTTGTTTTTTGAATGTTCCTTTCATGATTCTGTTTTACATGTTATAACACATAATTTGATTAATGCCATTGTGTCTCAGAGCTATCCACATTTCCTCCAGAGTTTCACGTAATTTTGGGTGTTTCAATTTTAGTTTGTGAACTTTAACTGCAGTTTGGCACTTTCACTTTCATTCAGGAACATTTCATGCATGCCCTCATGATAAACGAGATTTTGGATGCGAGTATGAACTGCTGGACGAGTGTAGTTTTAATGGGATTTGATAGCGCAAGCCATATGGGGAAATAAACCTCTACAATTCACAATGTGTGTGTCTGTGGTCCTTTACTGACTCAGGTAGGTGCAGAGAATAGTGTCAAACGGCCATGTGTGCATAGACTATCGTGTTGCAAAATGCGACGAAAATCCTACCCTAGAAATAATACTAGGAAAACTATTACTAGAAAATCCTAGTAATAGTTTGATTGAGGTGTTTACATGTCTGTACTGCACTGTAATAATGCCACTAAAATCAGCATATCCACATGTCTTCATTCAATTTCTGTTTAGTTTAATTATGACCTTAACTTTGATTAAATTAATCAAAAATCAGTGTTTACATGGTAGACTCTTAATCAGAGTATTGTCTTGATCATATTAAAATGCGATTAATGGTTTCCATGTAAACGTACTCGATGTCAGTAATGACTTTAAATGACCACAATCTTTGTGTGTGTCCATCTCTCTCTCCTCTCTTGAATTAACAATACAATCAAAGAGCATATGTCTGTTTTTATGTATGTATGTATGTATGGTATGTATATATATGTGTGTGTGTGTGTATGTGTGTGTATATATATATATATATATATATATATATATATATATATATATATATGTGTGTGTGTGTGTGTGTGTGTGTATATATATATATATATATATATCTCAATTGATTAAAGGGATAGTTCACCCAAAAATGAAAATTCTGTCATTATTTACTCTGTGTTCTTTTCTTTTATTAAACACAAAAGAATATATTTGAATTTTTTTTCTTTTTATTTAATAAAGTCTTACTATTCAATTTTCATTCATCTATCAATTTCAATTCAATTCATCTTCATTTCTATACTGCTTTTTACAACGTAGACTGTGTCAAAGCAGCTTAACACAGATGAAGTTCTAGTAAATGAAAACTACTTCAGTTCAGTTATCACAGCTGAAGTTCAAATTAGTACTATGGAAGATGATGGGTCTCAGAAAAAGTATCTTCTTTTGTGTTCAAGAAATAAACTAAACATTTATTGAGGTAAAATTCATTTTTGGGACAACTAACCCGTTAAGGATGTTTCAAACCATGTTCACTTGAAGCATTGCAGAGCGTTTTCTATATTAGTTTGACCAGTTTAGGTCAATATGAGCATGGCAATCAGATGGGAACCTTAATTAACATTGATGGCCCTTAAATAGCAGACCACAGTGTAAAAACTCTTGGCATATTTTAAAGTCTATTTTATAACCTTCACTTATTTTTTTAAAACCCAGTATTTACATCACTTTGATCAGCTTTTATTGCCATAGTTGTAAAATTACTGCTTTTATCTTCCATATGAGGGTGTTTGTCGTCATGATGGCTTTGTATGACAAGTCTAACTTGAAAATTCATATTGTATAAAGTTTAGTATTCTCAGAAAAGCAAAACTGTATCAAATTAAGTGTTTTAGAAACAAAGCAAATGATCTGCAGGGCAGAAAACATAATAAGAATGCAACGAATTCAGTATTTAACCAATTGATATTAAAAAGTACCACAGTATTACAGTATATTGCTTAATGCAAATACCACAGTACCTTGATATGGTAATTGAACAGTAATGTGGCAAATGTACATGCAAGAGTCAATTTAAACAAGCCTCACAGCAAAACCCCTTCAGTGATCTGATTTTCGCTGTACTTTTTTAAAGGATCACCAGATGGCAGTGCAGAGCTCTTACAGATTTAAAGATGTCAAAGTCCCAAAGCACCAGTGAACGTCCGAAAAACAGTCGACTCACATCTTCAACTCCCCGAGGAGCTATTTTCATACCTCAGTAACAAACAAGTGCACAAATTCACCACGTCAACTAGACTATGGCTCCCAGCAGAAAAACAACAACAATTTAACCTGTCACCTGATAGAGAGTTGTTATTAATCATAATGTGAAAGGCTGAAAACTATTTTCTGAAGCCATTTGAGAATTAAATTAATCAATAAAAAGAGCTGCTAAACACTTACTAACAAAGAAAACCCAAAGCTAAACATGAACACAAATCAAACTAAGTTAGTTTAAGAATAAAATGTCAAGTTTGACATCATTTAAATGCATTATTAATGGATGTTATTTCCTCACCACATGGCCTGGACTGACACCGGCTTAAAGATGTGCGTGCGCCCGGCAGTAGTCACACTGAAACCCCTGGAGACATGAGGACACAGGTTAACTTAGGCCGTCTGCATACGTCACTACAAAACAACCACACTAAAAAACAATGACCATCACGAATACTGTTAATTATCATCAACATTCATTTTTCAGTTTACAAACCAAATCAACAATGTATATAATCTACACAGGATTGATCAAATGCTATAGAACAGCAGTATCAGCATTTCCTCTTCACTGCAGGAGGGGGCAGCACTCACCCGTCACCGTCTAAATGAATCTTGGTGTCACTCCACAGCGGCAGCACCATCCCGACAGAGCAGTTCTTACTGTCAGACAAACACAACAAACACTGAGTTTTTTTTTCTCCCTGTAATATCCCTAAAATAGAAAACAAGCATCTAAAATTGACACTTGCTAATCTACTTATTAATAAACTCACCTGTCTTTGTTGCTGAAGTCCATCCCCAATAAGATGTTTTCTTCAGTGTCTTGACGGCCATTTGTGTAAACCACCACCATGTACCTCACACGGTCTGACCACGCGCTCTCCAAACGCACCGCCTGCAGATTACAATAAATCAACACTCTTGTTTAATGCAAAAACAGCACGCACATAAAGACAATTAACAACACAGGACGTCATTCAACTCATTAACAGTACACCTGCAACTTAATGTGCGTTTCCATCACTTACAATTTCATCCTTTACTTCTACTTGTGACACAAGGAATATTTTGATAAGTATTTTGCTGCAGCTCATTGTAATCCATCTGACAAGATTACTGGGACAACAATAAAGATTTATTTTTATGTATATTAATGTAAAAGAACTGAAAAATCCACACTAAAGCTGCATACTGAAACAAGCGCAAGCTTAAAAAGGAAATTTGCTGCTAATTTAGTAGATAGTTTATAAAATGGAAGTCAGCTTCTACTGGCACTTTGGGAGTCCAAAAAAATGATGATGCATTGAAGTGTTAAAGCAAAACCAAAAAAGTGCTGTTAATCCAGGGTCCTGAGCATTTGCACAATATTGCATGTGCACAATTTCGTACATACTGATTATTAAGACGGCGACGCAATGGCGCAGTAGGTAGTGCTGTCGCCTCACAGCAAGAAGGTTGCTGGTTCGAGCATCGGCTGGGTCAGTTGGCATTTCTGTGTGGAGTTTGCATGTTCTCCCTGAAAAACTTTGGTTTTCTCTACAGTCCAAAGACTTGTGGTACAGGTGAATTTGGTAGGCTAAATTGTCCATAGTTTATGAGTGTGTATGGATGTTTCCCAGAGATCGGTTGCGGCTGGAAGGGGATCCTCTGCGTAAAAACATATGCTGGATAAGTTGGCAGTTCATTCCACTGTGGCAACCCCAGACTAATAAAGGGACTAAGCCGAAAAGAAAATGAATGAATGAATAAATGATTAACAAGACATTTAATAAGACTTCAATGTATCATCAGGGGCCATGGATATTATTTTTGTTTTCTGCATAAAATACCTAATCTGTTCAGTTCTCGTGTGAATTTGAGACAAATGTGTATTGTTCGGGTCATGCAGCCATGCACTTTGTATTGTTATTTTTTTTTAAAGCATTTGAAACAGAAGTGAGTGTTTTGGTATACTGTATACCCCACAGTATTGATACCGGTCACCTACTGTACCACGCTTCTCTCTCTTTTTTATTTAACATGTACTTGTGCTGCAACAGGGCATAATGTATGTAAAATCAAATCAAAAGACCCACTTTTAAAACACAGTCTGCTAAGTTGAAGTCTAAAGTGAAAATAATCAGTTGTGGGAGAATTTTTAAACGACAGAAATGAAATAAAATTTGGCATCATTACTATTATTCAACAACAAAATGGAAACTCTAATGTTAAATTTGGAATTAAGAATTCTGAAATTACAGTGCTACATTCATTTTATTACAATGTTTTACATTTTATTACAATGAGTCTAGAGCCCTGGGTTAAAGCTACAGCAAGAGCACAGCCTGTTTTTATTAGCCTGATCTCACAAGTAAAGGTAAGTATTTTACACTTTGTCAGTTTAGTGGCTAATTTGTACGAAAATGTAAGATTTTAAAAAGGAGGTGTGGCACCCAACCCCAACCCTTAATGCAATAATAATCATAAGCAATAATCGTTAAGCAAATCGTACTAGATTGTACGAATGAGATCGTACGAATTCATACGAATTAGCCACTAAATCAAAAAGTTACAAATTGCCGTGAGATTGTGTTGGTTTTCATAGTAAGAGATATGCCTTATGCTTATCCTTTTATATATGTAACAACAATGAATGTTTTTGTTCTACAATTTGCTTGACCTCCATTTCGTCAAGGTCTGTAATTTCAGCTAAAAATCAACTTCTTTAGTGAATGAACAGCAAAAATTTGCCGGCAGCTAGCTCTCTGCAACTCTCACATGGTAGCCCACTGAAGCTAAGCAGAGCTGCTCCCGGTCAATACCTGGATGAGAGACCACATGGGAAAGCTTGATTGCTGCCGGAAGTGGTTGTAGTGAGACCAGCAGGGAGTGCTCAAACTGCGGTCTATGTGGGTCCTAATGCACCAGTATAGTAAAGGGGACTCTATACTGCTCAGTGTGCACCGTCTTTTGGATGAGACGTTAAACTGAGGTCCTGACTCTCTTTGGTCGTTAAATATACCAGGATGTCCTTCGAAAAAGAGTAGGGGTTTAACTCCAGCATCCTGGCCACTGCCCACTGGTCTCTGTCCATCATGGCCTCCTAACCATCCCCATTATAATTGGCTGGTGTGTGGTCTGGCACAATATAGTTGCCGTAGTGTCATCCACATTAAAAATTCTGTATTGCAAATGTTCTATGCCTCTTTTTTTACAATTAAGTCCAATTGTTTTTATTTATTTATATTAAAAATGGCAGTACAGCTTATTTGCATCAAAGCAAAGTTGCTTTTGGAATGTCAGGAGGTTTCATAACGATGAAAGAATATTTATTTTAAAGGACAAAAACAGTTGTTCAAATGCAGCTGTTAAATGTACAATAATCAACATTTTAGATGAATGACAATAGTATTAATACACATGGTATATTTCACCATGAAACCCGAAGACATTTAAACTAGGGCTGCACAATATATCGTTTCAGCTCCGATTTCGCAATGTGCGCATCCACAATAGTCACATCGCAGGGTCTGCAATGTTGAATCGGCATTATAATTGAGCAGAATTCGAAAAACACATTTGAAAACACACAAGATTTGTGGTGTTTTTGTAACGTTTAACCTTAAAGTTACCAAAACATTTATTATTTATGTGTGTTTTTATCATTTAAATTAGTTTAATAATATTCAGGCACAAGAAATTGCATTTCTAACTAACGATGTATACAGTTGAAGTCAGCCCCCCTTGGAATTCTTTTTCTCTTTTAAATATTTCCTAAATGATGTTTAACAGAGCACGGAAATGTTCACAGTATGTCTGATAATATTTTTCTTCAGGAGAAAGTCATATTTGTTTTATTTCGGCTAGAATAAAAGCAGTTTTTAATTTTTCAAAACCCATTTTAAGGTCAATATTATTAGCCCCTTTAAGCTTTATTTGTTTTCGAAAGTCTACAGAACAAACCATCACTATACAATAACTTGCCTAATTCCCCTAACCTGCCTAGTTAACCTAATTAACCTAGTTAAGCCTTTAAATGTCACTTTAAGCTGTATAGAAGTGTCTTGAAAAATATAGAGTCAAACATTATTTACTGTCATCAAGGCAAAGATAAAATAAATCAGTTATTAGAGATGAGTTATTAAAACTATTATGTTTAAAAATGTGTTGAAAAATATCTCTCCATTAAACAGAAATTGGGGGAAAAAAATAAATAGGGAGGCTATTAATACAGGGGGGCTAATAATTCAGATTTCAACTGTATATATGATAAAGACTATATAGTGTTATTTTATCTTTGATTATTACATTTGTGTATCTAAATATTGCTAGACTTTCAGAAATCGTAAAGCACTGTATATTTCATTTCTACAGTATTGTTGCTCTATTTTGTTTCTCAATGTTTGTGATTGCTTTATTATATTTGATGTAGATGCACTGTCAAAATCACTTACAAAATCATCCCCATGTATCGAAAAATATGAATTCTTTCCAAAGAGACATATTAATTTCATCAGGTGAAATTATATATTCAATATCGCAATCTATATCACAACAAAATAAAATATCGCAATGTCAGTTGTATTCACTATCGTGCAGCCCTAATTCAAACGTGCCTTCATAATCACAGCAAAAGAAAACAAGCTTCAGGCAACACTTTGACAATAAAACCCATTCAGTCTGACTGCCAAAATGTTAGTCATTGACCGTGTGTGTGTGTATATATGTGTGTGTGTGTTCTCTCACCAGTTTGATGCGATCCTCAGAGCGAAGAATGTTGATCATCACCTGTAGATGCTGAGGCAAGTCACCTGTTGAGTGAAACCACCGTTACAATCCAAACACAACCATGACGCCTGTTTTGTTTACACAAACACCAGTGGCGTCTTAAAACCCATATCCAAAATCTATTGAGGAAAAACAGCCATAAAAGTAAACAAGGTGATGTCACTTGGTTGAGCATGAAAGTCAGGAGTGAAGTACGGTTTATAAGAGCAAGCGAGCCAAGACAAACGCCAGATGAGTGATACGACTCAGTCTTGAAGTGTTGGGTGGGAAGACAACAGTATGCTTTTGATTAACGTTTTTATAGTGCTGCTGATTTTACGAGATTCCAGAGTACAAAGTGTCCAAAGTTATTGCAGAGAAAATGAGCTTTGAGATATGAAAAATACATTCAGGTGTTTACTCATGTCTGATATTCCTATTTAAAAGGATAGTTCACTCAAAAATCGAAATTTACTCTTCCCTATTTTTTCCATTGAACTAAAAAGATAGTTTGAAGAATGCTGAAAACCATTTACCTCCATTGTAGGAAAAATAAATACTATGGATGGTCACAATACCTTCTTTTGTGTTCAACAGAAGGATGGAACTCGGTTTGAAACAAGGGTGAGTAAATGATGACAGCATTTTAATTTCTGAGTGAACTATCCACTTAACTAAACAATAAAAGCATTAATAAAAGCAATTTTGATAAATTCATGTGGAAAAGATATCCATATATGCAAAAACAATTTGTATTAGTTTAAAAATGAAGTTATGTGTAATAAAATGAAATGACACAAGGAAAATGTATTGAACACATGAAGAAAGTGAGGTGTAGGAAAGCAGTGAAAGCCCAGACAGCAGCTGAAATCTCTCAGTAGTTCTTTAGCAATCCTCTGCCCTGCGTCATTGTAAATTAATATTCACTGCTTCAGTCCAACATCTACATTATCAGGGTGATGAAGATGAAACTGGACTGACACTGTTTCAATTTACTATAATCTTCTAAGTTAAGCTGCTTTGACACAATCTACATTGTAAAGGCGCTATAGAAATAAAGGTGAATTGAACTGAATTGAATTAAATGAAAACAGGGTGAACATTTCAGCAAGACAATGATCCAAAACACAGCCAAGGAGACTCCCGTATACTTTCCGAGAAAGAAAATCAAGCTGTAGAATGGCCCAGACAATCACCTGACTGCCGTTCACACTACATAACTTGATTTTAGGCCTTTTAATCGCTGTGGTGTTCACACTATGCGACAATACGTAAATGATCCACAAGCGGGGGCTCACACTACATGATCTGACAACAACTTGTTACCCAACAGCTCAGTCAAGCTACTAAACCACAGCCAATGAAATGTTGAGGCAGGAGCCGTCAGAAAAAAGCTAAACACTATTGGCTGCTTGTGTGCTGATTTTATCACTGACTGCGTTTCAAGCTTTCAGGGGAGCATTTAAAAACATCGTCAGTCAGCTGATGCATCAGCGAATCAATTGCTCACTTGTAAGTTTCAAGTGGATAGATGTGGCTTTAACACTAGAACTACAGAGGCAGTCAGAGAGTTTTTAATTTTTGTAATTTAATGACTCTTTGAAATAAAACTAACATATCTATAACACCCTGATGTTTCCTAAATATCTGTGCATTTCTTTCTAACATTGTTATTTTTTAAAAATTACAAAACAGTAAAGAACTGAGCATTTCTAACTTTAATTATCATAATGCTCAAAATATCTGCAAGCATGTCTGCTGTTTTTCGCTGTGACTTTAAATATGTGTGCCTTTTTGCCTAGCAACTTCCTGCTAACGTAAACAACTTTCTGTGCCGCTAAATAGCTCCTGTTTGAAGCTGAAAATGTATCTTAACCACATATTTATAGTCTGTATTACCAAAAACATCATATTTTTAGGGTAATGGTGTCATAAAATATGATGACAGAATGTAAAAGCTTAATTTTAATATCTCAATAGAAGCTTTGAATGGAAATATGATGTGACAATATGTTGGCTTATATGAAAGTATGGTAATTCTAATAGGTACAGAATCTTGTGTCTCTCGTGTCTGTGTTAACACAGAATAAAGCGAGTGCATCGATGCCCATTCTGGCCAATCACAGACGTTTCTGTTCAGCTCCTGAGCACAATGGCCATTCAGCTCATGCTGATATGCTCTCATTGGCTACAGCTTGTCACTATACCTGACCGCACTTGGGGTCGAGTCGGCCGACTGCTCTGGATTATTCAGAATGCTAGAAATTAGATTTTCGTCTGCGAGGTGTCTGCGACGCTTCAGCGAGCCTCTTTGATGTGTTGTTCAGTAGTTCACACATAAAGACTCCTGTGCGCTGACCACCCCCAGATTTTTTCCCAATTACAGCCTGATCTGTCGGCGACGCTTAAAATCAGGCTTAAAATCCTGTAGTTTGAATTAGGCTTAAACTGCCGTCATCAAAAACGGCTTTTAAATGATGTATTGAATATGTTTCAGTAGTTCAGTACTTTCTCCTTGTGTCATTTTATTGTTATTACACATAACTCATTTATCAGATTTGTTTGGTTTTGTTTTACTTTTGTTTGTATTGTTTGGGTTTTACCTAAATCTGGTTCAATTCCATGTCAACAGCTCCTTTAGAAATATTATTCCCAGGAAAAAAACATGATGTGTTCAATACTTATTCGCCCCACTGTATCTGACATACTGTCAATCATCTTATTAGCCCCTCCCCCTTTGATGCAGGTCAATGAGATCGCAAATCTTGAATCCACAAAACGTGTTTACATTTCATTCTCTCCTCAACACAGACTAACTCCTCTGACCGGTGACTGTGGTGCGGTCCTACCCAAACAAACCTCTTGTAGGCTTTGGCAGGATCCACGAAGCTATGATGTAACTGGTGTGGGACGTGTGGGAGGCCAATCAAAGTGTACGAGGAGGGTAAGAACAAAGCCAAAAAACATGAAAAGCAAATAAACTCGAAGCTTAAGAGCCAAAGCCCATCATGTGTGCTCAACAAAACAGATGACGTTCTCTGCGGCTTATTGGCTGCTTTGCATTTGAAACGTATATGAAAAAAAGTGCACGTTTCTATCCTCCAACAAAACAAGCCCCTTGGTCTTCTGGGTCTCTATAACAAGAATTTACATAACTTTACATGCTTATCTGATCAAAACCGATATGTAATAGAATCATGGAGGCAGTGCAAGGTCCAAGAGCACAACTTTGATCAAAGTGAGTTTTGGGGAGTCATTAGTAGGCCCATAGGGGATCTGCAGATTTTTGAGCCCATCATTCAATCTATTCATTTATAATAAAGTGTAAAAAAGTGGCTCGGTGGCTCAGTGGTTAGCACTGTTGCCTCACAGCAAGAAGGTCGCAGTTGGCATTTCTGTGTGTTGCATGTTCTCCCCGTGTTCGCGTGGGTTTCCTAAACATTTCACGTGGGCTACATGTTTCGCATGGGCTACAAAACTTGTTAAATAAATCAATAAAATAATCGTTTATTAATCAAAATCAAGTAAAAATGTTCAATTAATTGAGATTCAGATTTTAGGCCAAATCGCCCAGCCCTACAAAAAAGTATGATAAACTTTTAATCCGGTAAGAACAATGTGCATAATCTACAATGGAAACACGTTTACAAAATAAATTCAAGCATGCACAACTGAACTGACCCCGTTTCAATTCAATAATCTTCTATGTGAAGCTGCTTTGACACAATCTACATTGTAAAAGCTCTATAGAAATAAAGATGAATTGAATTGAACATAAAAAAGTCATGTGATTTTGTTATAACAGACCAAATCAGTGTTTCCTCTAGGATTTTTTCCAGCTGTGGCGGCAGGCCTTTTTTACACAGATCTACCAACTACCTGTGGCGTTATTTCACTGACAAACGTCGTGAGTGCAGTATTACAAGTCGAGATCGCATTTATGTAATAGCCTACGAGCATGTGAATCTCTTTGCTTGCGTGCTGATTTCTCTGCTTGTGCACAAAACTTCTTGCACACCCCCTCAAATATACGCTGCTCAAGCGCAGATTTTCTCGTGCGCTCTCAAATAAACGCTGCTGAAATGCGATTTAGTGCATTTATGTAACGAGTATGTCTCCAACATATATTAGATTTGCTAGGAATATTTATGAATGTCTCCAATAGACCTACAGAGCGGTATTAATGCGTCTTGAAGTAAAGTGAAACGGCTATACGTCGTGTTTGCTAGCCTGACGCATCACGCACCTGTCAGTCAGCCAGTCAGTACGTAACCTTAAAGGGTTAAACAAATAACGCACAGCACTACTACGGTTACAGAAAAGTTTGCGCTGTTATAGTTCACTTACCTTTTAATACGTTTTGGTGCGATTATCACCCGCTATTAAAAAAAAAAACACGACTGAATGTTTTGAATGTAATGTAGCTATGGCGGGATCAATTTTGGCATGGCGTCCCGTCATGGAAGAATGAATGTAGCGGAAATCCTGCATATGATTACAAAAATAGGAGCGATGACCGACCGCATTGCACATCTTTTAAAATATTGTTTGTTCAATCTAAATTCTCAAAAAATGTCAAAATTAAAGATTATTGAACTTGATATGTGGCTTTTGCATTTTTAAGTATACTTTTATACGTAAAAATTACCTTGATTTACGGTTTTATAGTTATAATAAGCAAAACGTAAATTTTTTAAAAAGTATTTAGTTTTAAAAACAATCACACAATTAATCAAAATAATCGTTATTATATGTTATTACACTGCATTTAATTTTCTGAAGCACGAGTAATTAATTATATAAGAAAAAAGGCCCAAAGTGGCTTCTTCTAATGCAGCAAATTAGATTTTTCTTTTTAAAATATGGCGCCAGTTTATCAGGAAGTGATGATTTCGTTTTCTTTGACTCATTGAATAGAAACAGTGACTTATTCACAAGTATTTTATGCAATGTTCCAGATTTGCGCATAAGTCTAATTCGCACCTTTGGATGGAAGCACAGCTATTGTGAAAGGGAATAGTTAGGGAGAAAAAAAACATCATAACAGCTGTAATAATGTGGTCTGTATTATCAGTGTTGGTGCGCAAGTCTTCCCAAACAGAAACAGAAAAGATGCATTTAACTGTTGATTATCACTGATAATTTTGTTAGCTCAAGAATCATAAAGGTAAATCAATCAAACTCATGAACAAATCATTCAGACTCCTTCTGTGAAGCAACTCAAGAAGGATTTGTTCATGAACTGGACATTGCTGCATGTCACGAGGATGACATTATGATTGTTTTAAGGTTGCACTCATTTGCAGGCTAAAACCTTTGAGTCTCAACTTACTGCAAGTGCAAAGAAAACACAAAGTCATTTATATCTGCATATGTAAATTAGGACAGCATGGATGAGCTATTAGTCTAATAATTATTCTGACTGACTGAGCACAGTTGGACAAACAGCTTTCTCCACCGATTATGTTTCCGGTAGTGACTTGTTGTTTAATGTCAGGGCTTTTGTGATAATGTCAATCCTTATGATTAAAACTGAAATAAGATGTGAAGTCGCAAACTAAATATCAAACAGCAAGTCTTAAATGAATGCAATCAACCATGATTTAGGCCAAAAAGACAATCTTTTATGAGGTAAAAATTTGTTTTTTTGGATTACCAAGATTAAAGGTGTACTATTTTTTATCAATTCTACTTAGTCTACTAAGAGAGAGGGAGAGAGAGAGAGAGTGTATGTAATTAATAACAATATTCAATTTTAAGTGAATTAACTATTTCAGCAATGCAATTTTTAACACTGATAGTATGAAAGAAAGGGTTGTTTATAGGAGCCTGTGTTTAGTATTTGGGCATTAACTTTAGGTTTTATATTTTTAATAATAAAAAAAAAAAACAATTCATAATAAAATTCTAATTAATAAATATTATAGCTAGCCTACTTATTTTTAATATTGCGAGGCTCTTTATATTTTAATATACTTTTATTTACCATTATTACATTTATTGTGTTTTTTATTTTCCCCTATTTTATTTCATGTTATCTATATTTAAATTCTTTTATAACATTAATGTCCATTTTTGTGTAAGGTTACAATATTTTTTTCTTTATTTATTTTGTGTTTTATACATTAATGTATGTTCATGTGTGTAGAATTACTTAATAAAGTGAGTAAACCCCTTCCCTTAAAAATGACCAGTTGATTTTACTTTAAAAATGTAAGTATTTCTGTTGTAACTTCGATATATTAATTTCAATTAACTTAATTTTTATAATTATGCAAATAGCATTTACTGAATAATTTGAAGGCAATGTGTTTACTCACTTTTTCAGTATAGGTTTTATCACTTTTTATAGTATGTAGCCAATCAAAATTTTAAAATGATTTTTGAAATACACACAATCACAACTCGATTTGTGTTTGCGCAGCACGAAGGAATTAAGTTAGCTTATTGTTTTTTACAGAGGTAAGTGGATTGAAAATAAAACAATTGAGTTGTCTTAAAAACAAAACTCAAGAATAGTGTTTTCACCTCATTTTAAATAAGTAGTTTGAACAAACAGCAAACTTAATTTTTTGAGTGTAAAGTGACACTGAAGATTAAAGTTATGATGATGCTGAAAATGTAGCTTTGCCAAGATCAGAATAAACAACATTTGAATATATATTCAAACAGAAAACTGTTTTTAGAATAATTATTACTGCTTTTCAATAAATAAAAATAGCACTGACCCCAAGCTTCGGCATTTCCAAGCACACAGAACTATTTCATCTCAAAAGACTGATGAAAATGTAATTCCTCACTGTATGATTTTTTTTTATTGGCTTTGTGTTTTATTATTTTATCTCATTCCTTTACTCTGCGTTACCCAGAAAAACAAGCAGCACAGGTGCAAATCCTCTTCTGCTCATTTCTATGGTGTATCTTGCTTCAGGAGGTTGGACAGTGTTATAAAGTGCTGATCACCACTGATGCTATTTTAGAGCGTCTCCCTCCTGGCGCCAGGAGAATGCAAATAGAGGTGACTGATGACGTCAAATAAATAATAAAAAAATAAAAGCAGAACAGAACTAAAATAAGGAAATCATCAAGAGGCCGCTAGCAATTGCTCTGTATTTATGATGCATTGTTATGTGTTTTGAGTAAAGCTTCATTTTCTTTATTTGTTCTGCAAACGATGACATTTCTTCCTATAATTTACAATAAAAATTCTGTCGTGTAGAGCACTTTTTGAGCATAAAATAACAAAAAAAGTCGGCTTAATTTCTGAACTGTTTATATCTATTTTTAGACAATGTTCTTCAGAACTAATGCGTTCAGAAATTATTATTTACTGTTTTTAATATTTTAAATAACCCTGATTTTCAATAAGAATGAATAAAAACATTTGCTTTGTTTAGTTTTTTAGCCAATTTTGATCATCTATATTCATAATATTTCTATTTAAAACTGAAATGCCTTTAGACGGTCATAAAATAAAAACGTAACATTTTCCTCACACATTTAACTAATAAAATAAAAGAGAAAAGTTCAAATGTTCTTTCTAGTTTCTAGTTTTTCCACAGCTGTATTCTGAGACATCAGTGCTTAATAAGAAGACATTTTAGAACTTGATTTGCATTCTGAATGAGTATCAAGGACTTGCCTCTCATGAATAAATGTTAAACTGAAGGGAAAAAAGCTGATTTATTCTCCCTGTAAGAGAACATTTTGTACCTCGACTGCTTTAGGGAAGAGAAACTTTACATCATCCGGCTGATCTCAGACATCCTCTGTTTCTTAACACAGACAGTGGACTACTTCACCTTTTAGTGCTGTGGTGCAATTGTACTTTGTTTCAAACAATCTAATTCTTGTAATCTAATTCCAGATCTTCAAGACAGTCTGGGCAAGTCACTTTCTAGGAAATCTTTGTCTTGTTCCTCTTGTGACTGATGGTCAGCGGAGTTATTATTCGCTCATTTTACAGCAAACTCATCATGAATCAAGAGAAACTTGAAGCTCCTGTCCCCTGAGGACAGACTAGATGTAAAAACAAAAGCGCTCGTCAAACCTGCAATAACTTGTTTGTGATTAGCACTACTGATGCGTTCAAATCTGACACGTCAAACCCAAACTCCAACAAGAACAGAAAAAAGCTGTACTGAAAGATTGAGATCACCTGAAATCCATTTTTTCAGGATTTAGGATTTATACCGTAGCTATTTGTTTTGAGACAAATGTAATTTTAGTTTTATTACGTAAAGAATTGATGACATTTTCTCTTAATAAAATAAAAATGCTGTTAAATGCTGTTATTTTTATTTTTTACTAATGAAATAATTCAAAATGTCATGTTTTCAGACATGTTTCTACTATTTTTTTCATCTTCATAAATCAATATTTAGTGCAACAACTCTGATTTGAGATTAGCAATACTGATGGGTTCAAATCTGACACGTCAAACCCAAACTCCAACAAGAACAAATAAAATGCTATATTGAAAGACTGAGATCACCTGAAATCCTTTTTTTACAGGATTTATACCGTAGCTATGTGTTTAGAGGCAAATGTAACAAATAAAATCATTGAAAATGACACGTTTTCAGATGTTTCTATTAATTCTTAGACAAAACTATACCAGCATTTACATTTACATTTACATTTAGCAGACGCTTTTATCCAAAGCGACTTACAAATGAGGACAAGGAAGCAATTTACACAACTATAAGAGCAACAGTGAATAAGTGCTATAGGCAAGTTTCAGGTGTGTACAGTCTAAGTTTAACTTCATGAATCAATAATTAGTGCAACATCTCTGATTTAACTGCAAAATAACCTTGCAGATTTACACTGTACACTTGGAAGAATTCCTTTAAAAAAAATGAAATGTACCAAAATGATGTACCAATTTTTGGCCAACATTTTTTTTTTTTTTTTAGTAAATGTTAAAGAAATTAAATCATTTAAATATACTTTCTGCCATAATGTAGTTAAAAATAAAAAATATATTTTATTCCCATCTCAATGGGTCTTGTTCACTGATAAAATTTTATTAATTTTCATTTTATTAAAAAGACACGTCCTAAGAACAATCTACAGCGACTCACAACATCTTCATACACAGCAAAACCGTTTACACCTGCTGTCTTTTAAATGGTCAACAGCATGTATTGCTAATTGAATCTTTCAAAATTAGCATAAAAACGCACCACAATTTCCAATAATTACTCTATAATTTCCCATGACTTCCAAAATAAATACATTTATAGTTCTGACAAATTGTCATTTCTGGATTTGACAGGGGCACAACAATACATTAATCTTAAAAAGAAAGCCTTGTGCCAGGCTTTAGCAAAAACAGCTATTTTCCACAGCAGTCCCTGGACAGGTATGAAAGAATAAAAATGCTCTAAATGACAATATTTTAGTTTGAAACATGGTCTTCCATATGTCTTCCGTCTATTGCAGTGTAATCAGACCTTTATATTTAAAAATAAAATCAAATTAAAAAACTAATAAAATAAACAAATGAATACTACTACTACTACTACTAATAATAATAATAATATTTTAATAAATTATATTTTTACTTACTACAGTATCCACCATTTCCACTAAACATGTTAACCAGAACTCCAGATTGAGAGTAAATTCACTTTTTTCTCTGCCAGTGCCACTTTATTTTTTTTAGAGGTTTCACAGGTGCCACTACAAATTTTTGCTGATGAGCAAAAGTAATGACATCTTGTTACATTTGGATTCATAGCTGAACTCAAATAGACCCTTTTCATCAAGATTCGGATGAAAAGTGTGTTTCTTTGGATTAGTTGGTTACATAAGCACTAAACAATGCTATTTGATTTGTTACATCACTCTTCACTATATGAACCACCAGTAAAACCAGCTCATACTCACTGAAAATGTCACCCAGCCTACATTTGTGCAAAACACAAAATACGTTGCTCCGGATACATTTGTTGCACATTTCAGATGACAAATCCACTACAGGATGATGTTGACATTTTTGCAAATCTGAAATATGTTATGGATCTACATTTCACATACACGCCGTGTATCATGCAGCTTGTCATATAGACCACCTAGACCAGGAAAACAATAGCCTAATCCCTTCATTAAGCCCAACCAACAGTGTTTTCAAAGGCAAACATAGGCCATGTCCACACTAATACATTATTGTTTAAAAACGCATATTTTTCTCTCAATTTTGGCCTTTTATCTTCCATCATTCCACACAGAGACAGTGTTTTTAGGAAACAAAAATCTATCTTTTTGAAAACGCAGTATAAAGTAGCTAAATTTAATAACGCCGTTTTCGTGTTGCAGTGTGGAGTGTAATAATGGAGGCTTTCGAAAACGATGACGCATTTTAGTCATGTGACCAATTTAGCTGACATTGAGGATGACATTGTGAAGCAGATGTTTTGGATGCTGTCCATTTTAACAGGTTTATAAAAGATTAATGTCAGTTTGCAGGCCTCTAGACTATCTTTTTTGCACTGGTTGCACTGGTGTGCCCAATTTTTTTTCGAAGGTGCACCACAACAAGAGTTAGGTGCACTCAAATTTTTGACCACATTGCATTTAACATCACAGTTTTACAAGTTCACTTAAAATATATTTACTTAAAATTATATTATACATAAAAATATTAATAATAAAATAATAATAATTAATACATTTTATTTTTGCTTAACCCCAGACCTAATAAAAGCAGTTAATGCAGAAAAACAGACTAAAAGGACAAACCAGAGAACTTGATCATCTGATATTTTATAAAAAATAAAGTCTATCAAGATGATTTGGGTCAAATTTTGATAAAGATCTGGTTTAGAAGAACGATTAATTGATTAGTCAACTCATACAGCACTCTTTTAACCTTTAAAAAATGTATATTAACTTTAAACTTGACATATATATGTAATTTTTGGATGGAAACCTAACTTGAACTTGAAAACATAGCTGTAGATGGCACCATGATATTATCCATTTAGCAAAACAGATGCTCCATAATATCAAAACTCAAGTAAGAAAAACCTGCTGTGATATGACGAGCTGTCTGAAATCATGAGGCGAGTCTGCTCTTAAAGCCTGAAGGCTTGTTGTGTCTGCATGGTGTTTAGTTTCTCTCACAAACTGAAATCGCCCCACAGCAAGTGTACACCCTTCTGTTGAACAGTAAACACGTCCCTTAAACTGGCATGTTTAATAAATTCGGAGTGTCACATGTGTTAAAAGACACTGGATGGTTGACGGCTGGGACATCTGTTGTTGCGCAGTTGAGATTGCATTGTTAATGTGAAGAGACATTCCTTGGCTGATTGATTAAATGTGTCAGATCAGTTGCACAAATGCTGGTGTTTATTGCAGTGGCTTTGACTTTTTTAAACATCTACAGACATCAAAACGGATTTGTGAATCCTGTCCTCACAACTAAAATCCAAAAACAATTGCTGTTGTTCTGTAATAATTGTTTTATTGTTTACATTGACCAATAATGAATATATATTAAATACATGTAAAAGCATGTCTATAAAAGTGGCTGTTCAAAAAAATGTGATTATTAACTTTATAATAATAATAATAATAATAATAATAATAATAATAATAATAATAATCATCATCATCATCATCATCATCATCATAATTATTATTATTAACTATTCATATTCTATTAATAAAAATAATAATATAAAATATTTTACTTATAAATAATTATATAAATAATAACTGCAGTAATAATATACAATCAACGTTTAAAATAATATATACAAATTGTATTCTACATTTAAATTTCAATATTTTATATTATAAACATATTTGCATCATAAACCTCTTAAAGGCATCAGGAAGCACATAAAACAGATAAATGTGCCATTCTGTGCGTCCTGCCCTTAAGAAGTGATGTTCTCACAGTCCCAACGTGCTGAGCTGAACTGTTAATCTGGCTAATCCACACACTAACACACTCACACACACACCAACACACACACACACACCCGTCTGGAACATGCTTATCCAGCAGCGAGTCTGTCCATCAGCCCGACAGCATCTGCTGCCCAATTCCTGAGGTACTGTCTCAGGGCAGAAGCAGACGGCAGTAAACACAGTCAACCACACCAAATTACTACAGTAACCACCATTTCCTCCAAACACGTACAGTTAACCAGAACTCCAGACTGAGAGTAAATTCACTTTTTTCTCTGCCAGTGCTACTTTACTATAAGAGGTTGCACAGGTGCCACTACCAATTTTTGCTGATGAGCAAAACTTATACGCAATGACAATTTGTTACATTTGGATACATAGCTGAACTCAAATAGAGCCGTATCATCAAGATTCAGATGACAAGTCAGAGTGATGTGAGTTTTTAGTCAATGTTTTTCTCTGGATTAGTTGTTACATGCGCATTAAAGCCTAGTTCACACTACAGGATTTTAAGCCTCGCCGACAGATCGGGCTGTGATCGGGAAGAAATCTGCGGGTGCTCGGCGCTCGCCAGTCTTTATGTGTGAACTACTGAACAACGCATCAAAGAGGCTCACTGAAGAGTCGCCGACACCTTGCAGATGAAAATATAATATCTAGCATGCTGAATATTCCAGAGCAGTCGGCCGACTCGACTCAACGTGCCGTCAGATTATAGATCGTGAAATTTAACGGTTTTTATTTTAGCGTTTCAAGCTAAACAGAATTGGGACACCACTAGCCCTTAACGTAATTGCACAAAACGAGGGGTATGGTTGAGGTGAAGGGTTCAGTTGTTGAATTGGGATTGGGCCTTAGTGTGGCTGACAAAAAGAATTGAAAATAGTAGTGTGGACATGGAGCTTTTTTAGACTAAATTTATCCTGTAATTTATCCTGATTAGTGTAGATGTAGCCATAAGACTAAAGTGCACTGCGACTACATACATTTTCCTTAATAGATTTAACTGCTACTCTCAACTTAAGCTACTGTCAAATGTGCTTTTCTAAGAGAAAAACGTATAATATTAATATAATATAAATGTGTGTGTGTGTGTGTACTTGTTTATGTGGCTTACGGAGACAAATTTGTATAATGACATAGGTTTGACCTAATTGTACTCTATTATGGTGGTTTACAGGGACATGGCTTGTGTCCTCATAATTAAAAATGTTTAAAATTCATACTTCATTGTAAATTTGACCCAGGTAAGGGTGGGGTTTAGGGGTAGGCCATATAATAAGTGGTTTTTACAGTATAATAACCGTATGCCAGAAGAGAGTCCTCGTAAACCATATATACAAGTGTGTGTGTTGTGAAGAGATGTTGTGATGTGCATGAACAGACTCACCTGCATGTTTGTGGTGAGGATGAGCTCTCTGAGCCTGTGGACAACTGCCCTGCTGCAGAAACAGAGCGGCTCCCTTCACCATGAAGAAACTCTCACTCAGACTGCAAGACAGAGAGCAGAAAGAATGCAGGGCGTTCAGACATACTACATTTAACCTAAAGCTAAACAATGTTGGAAAAACTGACACTGCAATATTTAGTTTTTCCTGTGATATACAGTTGAAGTCAGGATTATTAGCCCCCCTGTTTATTTTTTCCCCCAATTTCTGTTTAACAGAGAGAAGATTTTTTCAACACATTTCTTCAACACTTTTACACAATAGTTTTAATAACTCATCTCTAATAACTGATTTATTTTATCTTTGCCATGATGACAGTAAATAATATTTGACTAGATATTTGTCAAGACACTTCTATACAGCTTAAACTGACATTTAAAGGCTTAACTAGATTAATTAGGTTAACTAGGTTAATTAGGTTAACTAGGCAGGTTAGGGTAATTAGGCAAGTTATTGTATAACGATGGTTTGTTTTGTAGACTATCGAGAAAAAAAAAAAAACGCTTAACGGGGCTAATAATTTTAACCTTAAAAATTAAAAACTGCTTCTATTGTTGCCAAAATAAAACAACTAAGACTTTCTCCAGAAGAGAAAATATTATCAGACATACTGTGAAAATTTCCTTGCTCTGGTAAACATCATTTGATATCAATTGCAAGCATAAATAAAGTAAAGCAAAGACACAAACGAAATAGACAATGTTTTATGGTTTCGGGAGAGTCTGATGGTATTCAAGTACAAAACTTGAATTATCAAATGCTCTAATATTTGATTTGTTAAACATTATAGTCTTAATCGTAAACAAATTACTATTAATCTTTGTGAACACTACAAATGTTACAATTCCCTATAGACAAGTAGTTTAAAATCACTTAAAACAAAACAAGCTAATTAAAAACGTTCACTCTATTAAGGTTCACAATGACTCCATAATGTTCTGAATTGTAGCTCCTTGCCAACACCACTCAAATATCTTAAGGGATGAACAAACTGCAACTCAAATGACATTGCAGATAACGCGTTTAGACTATTATAATTTTGCACATTGAGATGTCAATGCTGAAATGATATACTGTGCAGCCTGATTTTAACACAAATACATTCACATGAAATATCATCACGTGTGATATCGAAAAGGACTGAATCAGGAACAAATGATATTATATTACAATATTACTTTTTTCTTTTCTTACATTGAGTTTTTTGGTATTCCATATCACTCAAGGCTTGAGTAATGACTTCTGAAAAGTCAGCTTTGTCATTTCAGAAATAAATAAATAGATTAAAAATAATATTTCACAATATTACCGGATCTTCAATTGACTTTCAAATCACCAAAATTTTGATCTGACCACTTTTTTTTCCTGCATAGCAGTACATAAACCTGCTTTCTACTTTCTTTTTTCTGTTAAACATAAGTTATTTTGAAAAATGGGGCATCACGGTGGCGCAGTGGGTAGCCCGATCGCCTCACAGCAAGAAGGTCGCTGGTTCAAGCCTCGACTGGGCCAGGTGGCATTTCTGTGTGGAATTTGCATGTTCTCCCTGTGATCATGTGGGTTTCCTCCAGGTGCTCCGCTTTCCCGGTAAACGGTAACCATTGACTTCCATAGTAATGTGGTTCCTAAAATGGAAGTCAATTGTTACCGGATTCTAACATTTTTCAAAATGTTTTCTTTTGTGTTCAACAGTAAAATCAAACTCATAAAAGCATGAAACCACTCAAGGGTGAGTCGGTTTTCATTTTTGGGGTGAACAAGCATTTTTGATAAATATATGACTATAAATGTATGACTATGCTCATTCTCTCCATATGAAAACAAAACCCTCTGTGAATGAACTAGTGTATGACTGCACATCTTCAATCTTCTGCGGCTAAATTTTGCATGTTATACAACCCGTCTCACCAGCACTTATGACAGGTGCTTCAGGTCTGTGATTTCAGGTGCTTCAGTAATTAACCTTGCATGCACTTAAATACACATAGAAATGTGAAGCTCCTGAGGCTCACTTTTATTCTGATATACTATGGCACCAGTAATGAGCTGGAAAATGCAGGGCTTGGAAAAGACAAGACTACAGTTAGTAATGTGTGCAGAGAAGCTAGTGAGCTGCTATAACCTGCTGTCATAACAGGGTAGAGCTGGTTGTTGTTAATTTGACTGAACATAGTGGCAAACTACATGACTTTTGCTTTTAGATTTGATCTTTAGATGTACAACACAAACAGAACAGAAAGAGTTAAAGAGCGACAAACATATATACCAATCAATTTCGAATTCGTTTTGTTGGGAGTAAAGCTGGAATGATGACGTCTGAAAATTCAGCATTGTCACTTCAGAAATAAATATTTCAATAAATGAAAATGCAAAAAATTTTACAATTTCTTAAAAATATTATTATATTATTCTACAGTTATTTTATATAATATTACAATATTATATTATTATATCATGCAGTTTTTCAGTGTGTTTGTAATGAATTCTTTAAACCAATCAATGCAGTATTTTTGAGTATAAGACTACTCGAGTGTAGTTCCCCAAAGTAGTTGGAATCTTTATATAAGTGCTTACAACTTTTCAATAATTTCAAAATTAATATAAGCTCTATATAAATTATCATGAAACCATTAACAAACCTCATAAACAATACCGGGGCTTTCAACCAGGGATGTTAACTTAAACAGTTAACTGAATATATAATAAATGAAATGTATTTAGACTACCTACTCTTTTAAATATTTTTAATACAGTAAATAAAAATACAGTGTAAATGTAATAGAAAAATGTATTTTAATAAATCTTTTATTTAAATAAATATTATTTATTTCAGAAAAAAAATCCGAAGTTTTAGCAGCCTTAATTCCATTCATCAGCACATGATCCATCAGAAATCCTTCTAATATCTAATTTCTGTCATAAAATGGCATTGGCATGTAAAAGTCTGACAGACAAGTACAAAACAAAGCACCAAGCACACATGCCTGTCAAATGCATGTCAATGACTTGTCAAACAACAAACTGTTGCTCTGTTCATGCAGCACACATCAACTAAACACTCTTCAAATCACTCTCACTGTCCTGAACATTTGGAGCATTCACATCATTTGCAGTATGAGGTTATCACTCTCTATATAAGTGAACAGTTTGTCCACAAAACCATATTGAACTGACAGCTGTGTTCTGCTTTTGTGTGAATAAAGCATAATTACACTGCAACATCTCTTCAGATATCATTACTGGCCATTGAAAATAAGATATCAGGGGAGCACAAGCAAACACAAAGACTGAATGCTAAATAGGCAATAGCGGCAGAAGCTACACTGTGATAGAGCATAATTATTCTGGGCTTCCTACGATTCAGCATACTGTTAAACAAGAATGTAAAATGTAGGGTGAGACTTCATTTTGTCCACTGGGAAGAAAACAAGTTGTTGAAGATGAAGGGGAATTCATTCTAATACAAAATCAAGTGTTTCAGCATGTTGCTATCATGTCTTTCAACATTTCTTTCTAAACATTTCTTTCTCAGCATTTGCTAACACTAGTTCGATTTTTCCTAACATGTTGTACATGTTTGTAGCATGGTTTAGCTTAAAGTATGAATTAACATGTTGCTAACGTGTCTAACATGCAAACGTGTCCTTAACACGAATTTGCATGTTTATTAATGTTTCTATCACGTTTCTATGTTGCTATCATGTTTATGTCTTGTTTTAATATTAACATTTCCTTCTCAACATTTGCTAACATTGCTAATATGAGATAGATTGTACATGTGGCTAGCATGGTTTAGCTTAAAGTTTGAATTAACATGTTGCTAACGTGTCTCACATGCAAACGTGTCCTTAACATGAATTTGCATATTTATTAATGTTTATACGTTACTGTTTCTATGATGTTTTAACATTAATCTTTCTTTCTCAACATTTGCTAACATTCTAATTTGAGTTAGATTTTTGCTAACATGTACATGTTGTTAACATGGTTTAGCTTTAAGTATAAATTAACATGTTGAGTGAATTTGAGTGAATGAATTTGCATGTTTATTAATAAGTTTCTATCATGTTTATACATTGCTATCGTGTTTCTACGTCATTTTAACATTAACATTTCTTTCTTAACATTTGTACATGTTGCTAGCATGGGCGACGCAGTGGCGCAGTAGGTAGTGCTGTTGCCTCACTGCAAGAAGGTCGCTGGTTCGTGGCTCGGCTGGGTCAGTTGGCATCTCTGTGTGGAGTTTGCATGTTCTCCCTGCGTTCGCATGGGTTTCCCCCACAGTCCAAAGACATGCGGTACAGGTGAATTGGGTAGTAATTAACGGACTAAATTGTCCGTAGTGTATGAGTGTGAATGCGTGTGTGTATGAATGTTTCCCAGAGATGAGTTACAGCTGAAAGGGCATCCGCTGCGTAAAACATATGCTGGATAAGTTGGCGGTTCATTCCGCTGTGGCGACCCCGGATTAATAAAGGGACTAAGCCAAAAAGAATGAATTGCTAGCATGGTTTAGATTAAAGCATGAATTAATTCTTGCTAATGTGTCTAACATGCAAACGTGTCCTTAAAATGAATTTGCATGTTTATTAACATGTTTCTATATCGTTTTAACATTAACATTTCTTTCTCAACATTTGCTAACATTGCTAATATTAGTTAGATTATACATGTTGCTAGCATGGTTTAGCTTAAAGTATGAATTAACATGTTGCTAATGTCTAACAAGCAAACGTGTCGTAAACATAAATTTGCGTGTTTATTAATATGTTTCTAGGTTGCTATCATGTTTCTATGTTGTTTTAACATTAATATTTCATTCTCAACATTTGCTAACATGAGTTAGATTTTTGCTAACATGTTTCACATGTCGCTAGCATGGTTTAACTTAAAAAAATATGAATTAACATGTTGCTAATGTGTATACCAAACGTGTTGTAAACATGACTTTGCATGTTGTTAATGTTTCTACACGTTTAACATAAAATTTAACACTATTAGATCGCTGCTAACACATGTAACAAACATACTGACTGTTTTTAGAATGTTTTTATGCAACATAAATGAACATTGTCCTAGTTGCTAGCATAGTTAAAACATTGTTAGCATTAATTAACATTTTAACTAACATTTCAACACATAACTAACATATTAGCTGTTGCTAGCATGTTTTTAGGACTTTTAATACATTGTAAGCATGAATTAGAATTTCCCCTACAAGGTTTTAAAGTTTTATATGTATTATAACAGAATGCTATTCTTTTTCATGTTCTAAACATGTTTTATCAAGCTGTTAGCATAACTGTAAATGTTTTTAACATGTTCTAGGCTAGTTGCTACCTAGATAGACAGACAATCAATTGTTCAGAGACTTGATCTTTCAGTTAATAAACACTGAAAGTCTGATGAGCTAGCAAAGATTTAGCATAACAGTTATGAGCATTCTGAAGGTCTCTCTCATTAATGTTCCTTTCTCAACACTTGCTAATAGTGCTAACATGTTGTACATCTTGCTATCACAGTTTAACTTAAAGTATGAAATAACATGCAAACATGTGCCATTAACAAGAATTTGCATGTTATTAATGTTTCTACACACAATCAAAATGAAATGTTAACACTAGCAGATTGCTGCAAAAAAATCAACATGTATTTAGAATGTTTCATGATACTGTAACATAAATTAACAGTTTGCTAGTTGCTAGCATGGTTAACACATTGTTAGTATAAATTAACATTTAAACTAACATTTCAACATGTAACTAACATGTTGCTAGCATGTTTTTAGGACTTTTTAATACATTGGTAGCACGAATTAGCATTTCCCTGACAATGTTTTAAAGTTTTTTATGTATTATTATACATCTTTTATCATGCTGTTAGTATGACTGTACATGTTTTAGTATGTTCTAGGCTAGTTGCTAACTAGATAGACAGGCAGACTCTTAATTGTCAATTGTCAAAAATTGAGACTTAATCTTCCAGTTAATAAACACTGAAAGTCTGATCAGATTGCAAAGATTTAGCATACCAGTAAAGAGCATTCTGAAGGTCTGGCCCTAATTTGGTGGTCATAGCTAAGGCCAGACAGACTATGTGGACATGTTTTGCTATTTCTGCACAGAGCTGTCTGTCTATCTAGCTAAATAACAGTGAAATATATAGTGGTTAAACTGGAAAGGACAATAATGGAAGCATAGATTCAGAATGGTCATGGGCTGGCTACTTAGGAGCACTAAAAGCCATCATGGTCTATGCAGGCCAGATATCTAGGGGTCACATTGTTTTGTCGGCCTGCTGTGGCGATGACCCTGTGCTGACTCATCCCTCTCATTTTCCTGACTGGACTTCCAGTGTCTCAGCATTCAGCAGAACAACCATCACATGATAAGCAAGAAGCAACAGAACTCGCATTGTGCCCCCGATCCTCTTTCTCCACCCTTCTTCTTTATTTCTCTCCTACTTCCTCCTCCTCCCTTTCTCTTATTCCCTTCTTAGTCTTTCTCACCCTCCCTCCAAAGGCCTCGAGGGTGTCAGCGGATCACAGAGGCTTTTGTTTCGGTCCTCCTCTCTTTTGTTTCTGCTCTCTCTGCTGCGTTCTCTCTCTGTCCGCCTCTCTGAGCGATTTATGTGAAGGCTGGAAGCAGCTCAGTGCCGCCAGGCTGATGAATTGAGTCATGACTGTCAGACAGACAGCAGAAAATGACGATACACATCAGCCTCGAGCAGAGCATGCTCATCTGCAAGGGTGTAATTATGATGCGAGTAAGAGTTTTGAGAAAAAAAAACGATCCAAAACGTCCTTGTCCATGTTTCACTAAGATGTTCAGAGTCGACTTTAGATGGATACGTGGTACCTGGTGTAGAACAGACAGACCTTGGTGGAAATATAAAATAAAAACTACAGCACAAGTTATTTTCCTCATGATTTAGGGGAACACGAAATTAAAAAAAAAAAAATCAGACATTGAGATGTTTTTTTTTTCTCAATACAATTTGACCAGATGACTTGAGTATCTCTTAGATTGAGATGATGGTGTGGTGGAGTGAATCATTCATGAAATATAATAAACAAATTACAAGCATAGATGAAAACAATAGAACAAAGATTAAAGTGAAACAAACAGTGCTTTATGATTTTCTGGGGATTCCAGCCGTATTCAGGGAAAGAAATTGAATAATCAAATGTAAAATAACACTGTAAAGTCTTCATTGTATAAATGATTCAATAAAATTATTCTTTATGAGATTTACAAACAGCTACAACTTCTCAGTCACAGGCCTTGCAGACCATAAACTTTCCATCTATTACAGTTAAACTCTGCAGTGACTCCACAAATCTCTCTAAACTGTGACTCCAGCTCAACTAGAATCCCATCTCAACATTGCACATCCTGTGATGTGACTATTAGAGATGCGCACATTGCGATATTGATGCTGATGTGCAGCACTATTATGAATATCTGAAAGTAGGGCTGGCCTTTTAATTGAAAAATAATCGAAATTGACATTCAGAACCTATAATCCAGCGGTTCCCAACAGGGAGGTCCCGGCCCACAAGGGGAACTCAGCAAGTTCTGTGGGGGGGGTTGGGGGGGGGTCGTGTCATGTTTAAAAGAAAATTAGGAAATTAAGGGAACAATCACATTGCCTTTGTTAATTTTATCCCCTGGCTGACCGAAAAAATTGACAAATTTGTAATTCGTCTTCCACAAAGAAGGTCTCACTGATTCGCTTTCAGCAGCGAATAGTAATGACCCAAGCATACCTGACCCAGGTGAGGAAGCTTCAAACATTTCAGGTCACAGTGCTAGCAATACTGGAAACATGAATAAACTATGGTTTTAATCTATTTTCTCCAAGCAAAGTCCCTGACCCAGCCACAGTGCATTATATGCACCAAAGCTTCATTCGCTTTATGTGCTTTAAGAAGGCTGAAAAACAGCATATATTCATTCGGTGTCATGTCTAAGTCCACTAGATGATTTCAGAGGTGCACCCAGCTCTCTAAGTTCATCAACTCCTCCAGAAACTGATGGAAGCTTTCAGCGGTGCTTCAGAATGAGCCCAGCCCAGCAAGCTTATGATTGGTTAACCCTGCGCGAATGTCCGCTGAAGTTAATATTTTCAAACTTCAGTAATTCATGCTTTAAGCAATTTAAACATACAAAACGCTCAATACGCGCAGATATTTATTTGCGCACATCGCGTCATTTGTGCCGCCTCATTCACACAAATCACACCACAGGATGTTTATGGACTTAAAGGGCACCTATGGTGAAAAATCTACTTTTCAAGCTGTTTGGACAGAAATGTGTGTAAGTAGAGAGTATAAACTGTCATATTGGGGTGAAATAAACACACCCAGTCCTTTTTTTTCCAAATTTAACAACATAAAAACGGTGGACCAATTGGAGCGGTTTTCAGATCGACCGTAACTTTACGTAGGAGTGCGGTCCCCCCGCCCACCAACATTGATTGACAGCTGCACGCATTAACATGTCCGGTAGTCACGTGCATTATCATATCATCAAGAGAGGACGAGCGCAAAGCAGCCGGGAATAAAAGGTCTGTTCAGTTCGCTAGGATCATTAATCATCATCAAATGTGATCAAGAGTGAGTTTCACAAGTTTAAAATGTTTTAAAACAGAGCACGTGTGTAATGAATTACAGCGATTCACTTCAGATGCACTTAATCAGCACAGCCGCGTGTCAGAACAATTATAAAGGAAGATGCTTCAATCACGGTTTGTGGATGTTAAATCAGGTTTATTTTGTACATTAATATAACAGATATCCATACAGCAGTGGATATTACCAGTATCATGTCACATATGCGTGCAAAACAAGTGCAAAGCTTAACGCGCTGTCTCTCTCTCTCTCTCTCTCTCTCTCTCTCTCTCTCTCTCTGTGTGTGTGTGTGTGTGTGTGTGTGTGTGTGTGTGTGTGTGTGTGTGTGTGTGTCTGCGTGTCTGAGCTATGTGCGTGTATGTCTGCGCTACGTTTGTGTGTGTGTGTGCGTATGTGTCTGCGCTATGTGTTTGTGTCCTCGCTGTGTGTGTGCGCGTGAACTTTGTAATGACATTGTGTGTGACTCATTGTTGCAAATCCACAAAAAAATGCATCAAATACTGATTGTTAAAGTTCTTACTGTAGTATTTCTCACACACGTTACGTGAGATCTGCATCCTGAGGCAGCCGAGGGCGGCGATTGCTGACAGGGACGTGGGAACGGTGGGCGGGGAGGACTAGCCTTAAAGGGCCAGTACAAAAAAACAGCAAAACCTTTTTTCCAGCTATAATATAGACACTTCAAACAGCTATAATAAATAATCTGATGGGTGTTTTGAGATGAAACTTTACAGACACATTCTGGGGACACAAAAGACTTATATTAAATATGAAAAAAGGGGTAACCTATGTGCCCTTTAACATGTAAATCACTTGCACTTGATGCTTCAGCAGCATTAGGACAATAAAAACTTATTTTACATCTTGTAAAAAGGGGCATAGTAGGTCCCCTTTAAGTTTGAAATCTCACATACTCATCTGTAAATGATAAAAAATATTATAGCAATTGAAATTTATAAACCAATAATGACATACCAAACTAATATAAAAATAAAGACACTGGTCAAAAATGTATACTAGTTGCAATTTCCATAGTGTTGCTTAGTTTGAAATTGCCAGAAAATGACCAATAATGTATAGAAAAATGCAAGTTCCACCCTAGTAGAAGAGGACCATTCATTCTTGCTTGCAAACAAACATATACACACGTGTACTTTCTCAACAACCGCTCCGCAAATTCATAAAGCAAAAATACCTTCTCTATCTGCATAGCAAAACCACACATCCAGGCCAAAACAATTCCACAAAACAAATTCATCTGAAGGTCACGATTGATTTGGTCCAGTATCATATATGTCTGAGAGTATTTGTAAAATGACCATCTGCAGGAACTAAATGGTATGTCCATTCTTATATAATGCACATACACACAATAACCCAAGGCAAATACAAAACTCAAAAACGGACGACCACATGCCTTTCATTCAGATAAGCAAACAACACTACAGTTCCTGTCATGTAAAATGAAACGCTCTTACATAAGTGCAAATGAAAGCAATGTTTTGACGTGGCTAGCAAGATTTTACAGGTCAATGCAAATCTATAGCATGTGGCAGAGCTAAAGAATGAAACTACACGTAATATCAAAACAATACTGATCTTCTGGCCTCAGATATAAATATGAAGTATGCGTGAACTCTGCCAGCTGCTGTAACTGGGTCACCAACCACCTGTAGTCCAGGTTAATGTTTTTATCTTTGGACTAGAGTTATTATCACTTTTAAAAATGTTACATTGTGCTCCAAATTCCTGAGAACGATTGTAAAAAACATTTATTTTGCTTTTTTTTTTTTCAAACAGAATACATTTTTATTAATAGACCCACGTGTCATCTGTCCCCTCAAATATATGACCCTGTCATTCCCTGTATTTTCTTATATTATTGAATATAGATATATATTAGGGCTGTACAATATTGGAAAAATCTCACATTGCAATATTTTGTTTTTCTGTGATACCTGTATATATTGCGATATACTTTGTTATACCTGGAAAAAATTTTTTGTTGCACTTTATTTTAAGGTTCAGTTCTCGCACTTAGCAAACCATTTCGACTTTTGCTTCAACAAACTTCTAATTTGCTCCTTATTAATAGTTATTAAGGCAGTTTAGGTATTGAGTAGGATTAGGGATGTATAATAAGATCATACAGAACACGTGCTTTATAAATACTAATTAGCAGCCAATATCTCAACATGCATGCTAATAAGCAACTAATTGACAGTGAGAATTGATCCCTAAAATGTTACCTAATGTATTGTTTTGGTTGGTTGGGATGATTCTGTAGGGCAGTGAATCATGCATAACATGTAATAAACAAACTACAAGCATAGATAAATACAACAAAGCAATGATAAAAATTAAATGAACAGTGTCTGCATTTTGGTTTTGTATGTGTGAATGTAAAAATTACACTGCAAAGTCAACTCAATATTGCATATCTTTGTGGTGTGACCATTGTGGATGCACACATTGCAATATCAATACTGAAACAATAGATTGTGCAGCCCTAATATACAGTATATTACCGCATAAATGTTTACATGTGCATAATATGTAAATGTTTAGATTATTTGTGTACATTTAAATTTTTTAAGTAATATTTTTTGTCTTTTAGAGGGTGTATTATATGAGAGAGCTACTATAGCTTTGTTTATCAAACAAGTGGCTCTAATTGACTGATTTATAATTTTTAACCTTAAATAAAAAAATTATTTATTTTAATAGTTACATTTCAGCTCCTATACTTTCAAAATTATTCTGCAGAAATCTACTGATTTTATTTATTTAATTTATAATTTTTTGCAAAATTCTGCAAAGAAATAGCTAAGCAAGCCCACAGATTCTGTCTGGCTCTAGTTATTAGTAATTATATCACTCTATTTTGAATAATTGATCCTGATTGGTCAATCACAACCTTCCAAGGTATGTTATTCTCAGATAACAACCAGTAAAACTAACAACGCAGCCTCATCTTGATCTTTGGAAAATAAGGCTCAATCCCAATTCTATTTTTGTACCCCTTTTCTCTTCCCCTTGGCCCTAAAAACAAAGTGTGAAGGGCTTCAAAATTTACCCCTACATGGGACACTACTACAGCACCTGCACAAGTCATAATATGTCATTGCAATCTCTTGCTTCATATGAGATCGATGATCATGACTGCTGTAGTTATTCCAGTTGCATTATTTTTTGGTATTTATCTTCAGGAAATCACTGAAGGCAATGATATCATGTTATCATAACGATATAATGGGGCAATAAGTTTATAACCATAATGTTACTTTGTTATAATCCAAGTAGGTTAATGCAGGCTGCATGCATCCATTTTTTCTTTCTATAGATAAATTTTTCTTTCTTCATTACATTTATTAAAAAAGTTAGTAAATTATTAAAGCACAGATCAAAGTGTTGTTTTTACTTTGTCAAGTAACTGTGTAATAAGCAGGATAATGCACATTTGGCTGGTTGCTTTAGCAAAATAAAGCCCTAAAGACGTTCATTCCTTATTTACAATGTTATCACGCAGCACCTGAAAATAGTCACACTCTAGGTAACTAGTTAACAGCACTGCTATTTACAATATCACTCCGCCTGCTGCAGCCAAGGTACATGCAGTAAAGTCTCTTGATTATTACGCTGGAATAACACTGTAAAAAATGCTGGGTTCAATACAATCGATTTGTGTTGGGACAGCATGAGGAAGTTAACTTATTTGTTTTTACAAATTTAAGTGGATTGAACATTAAAAAAATGAGAAAAAAAGTTAACCCTAAAAAATTATGTTGGTTCAATTCATTTTAAATAGGTACTTTGAACAAACAGCAAACGAGTTTTGAGAGTATTGTTTAAAACTTTGATATCTAAACGTTTTCCTTTTTGGAACGAAATTAATACTGCTATTCATCAAACATGCATTCAAATGCTCAAAGTAATGGTGAATACAGTTATTAATATAATGTCACTTTATACTGCTGTATCAAACTTTCTATATATTAAAGTATCATACAAAAGTGCATCAAGGTTTCTAACTAAACAGTAAACACAACAATGATAGTCATGTGGCACTAAAGACTAGAGTAATGACGGCTGAAAATTCTGCTTCGTCATCACAGAAAGAACAGTTAATTATTTAAACATCTACTGTTTCCACAAAATTACTCAGCAGTTTTCAACATTAGCAATATAAGACTAGGCCTGTCACGATGTCTATTTTTTGTTGTACAAAATATTGCACCAAAACACATTGCGATAAACAATATTGTCATTTTAACCCCAGTTTATGCCACTCATTATATGATGCAAGAATGACAATATAATATCATCACAATGCAAGTACACTCTTCCAGATAATATTTTATTCCTAAGAATATTTTACTTTATTATAGTCAATTTAACAAATGAATAATTAGGCATTGGAATCAGAATGTGAAAACGCGTATCCTAAATAAATAATAATAAAAGTTAAGAAAAAAAGTAAAAGGTAAGCGAGGCTACGATATCTGCTACCAGATCTATTTTCAGTTGTCAAACACCCACATGAAAATATACTATAGTAATTTATAGTAAATACTACAGTATTTTTTTACATCGACACCTAAAATAGAGATTGAATTAGTTTTTGTGTATGGGTTTGCATCACCAAAAATGATTGAGGTCATGTCCATGTGTTATGCGGTAAGTCGATATTGATTATTGTGACAGGCCTATACAAGACATATTTATTAAGAGCAAGATCTGCATTTCTGAATGATTTCTGAAAGAAAGAAAAAAAAACTTATTTAACAGTTTGCTTATTTTGTGATTCATGCGTCATTCCTTTATTTATGGTTATAAATTGCATTATGCAACGTTGATCTCTGCTCTGACGACTCTTTATGTTAAAAATTCAACTTTACAGTTTAACAAAGTGACTTTTATTGACATTTAAGTGCATAACTTAAAAGTACAAGCGGTTTATTACCAGGTTTTGGACCATAATTACAACAACAACACAGACAATGTATTTCAAACTCTTAAAAGTGTCAATAAAAGTCACTTTCCAACATTTATCAGTATTTTAAAAGCATAAACAAACCAAAAAACATGAATCACAAAATGCAGAAAAGAGTTATTATACAGATATGTTGTACTGGCTAATATTTTTAATCATGTACTATACATAATCACAGCATTATTTTACAGATTTGCAGGAATTTTCTTCAAATGGACGCTGCCTTATGACCATAACAGCCTCCTTTGAAACATTGAAGTAATTACTGGCCCTAAGCTCAATTAAAGCCACAACAATTAAAAAGATTCACACAATTTAGTAACACTTAACATCACTTGATTTGTCTCCTTTTTGCTTTAACGAAAGCAGCACTCAAGCTTAACAAACTGTAAGGTTGTGTAAAACATGATGATCATCCTCTCCAGCATGATTTGAGTACCATTCAAAGAACATGAAAACCATCACAAATTTCACATTCACCTGACATCAACAAAACAAACTTAAATGAGAATCTCAACCCCTGATTTCCAGACCTCTTCTACAGTACACTCCATGCATCACAATCAATCAAAGACGTCAACTGCACTGCAATCTGCACTGCTCTGACTTCAGCCTGCTGCACCACTGCATTAATTCACTCACATGTGGTAGATCTGGCTCTGCGTGACGAATGCATTATCCGCAAAATACGGCAGCATCTTCAGCACAACTTCCTGACAGGAGTCCCCGAACAGATGCATGCTGCTGCTGGCTGAAGGGAGATCTCCCTCGGGCCGGGTCTACAGCAGCAGCAGCTTCGCTCGGATGTCCAGAAGAGAAACGGGACGCAGAGGAGAGGAGGAGCGCGGCTGCAGCCCCTGCCTCGGTCTGATACAGTCTGAGCGTGTGTGTGTGAGTGACTTCCTACTGACGCACTCCATCCCTCCCTCCTCCTCCTTTTTTCTCTCCCTCCCGCTCTCTCTTTGAGAGTGTGTTGGTAAATAGAGAGGAGGAAAAACCTGTTCACTGCTTTCTGCAGAAAGCTGAAGCACTGTTTGTGTACACACAAGGAGATCTATCCATTAGATTACAGATTAAATATGATTTTCAGAATGTGTAAATAAAGATTGATGTTGAAAATGCTGTTTTCGTTTTTCTAGCTAAAATTCCATGTTTAATTCAATGTTTTTTTTATTGTTTGTGAAATACAAAATATATTACTATTTCCTAAATGAAAAGAATGTTTACAATGATGGGTTTTACATCATGGTTAAAGGGATAGTTCTTCAAAAATGAAAATTCTTTATTCTTTAAATAAAATACCAAAGAAGCTATTTTAAAGAAAGCTGAAAGCCTGTAACCATTGACTTTCATAAGAAAAACAAATACAATAGAAGTCAATGGTTACCGGTTTCAAGGTTTATTCAAAATATCTTCTTTGGTGTTTAATAATAGAAAGAACTGGGGCTGGGCAATATTGCAAAAAAATATTACAATATCATGTTTTATCCCATTCGACATCGATAGTTATTGAATATTTTTAACAATACATTTGGGAATATTAGGATTTTTTTATTTAACCACTTTATTTTCATTTACCAACATTACTAAGCCAAAAATATGTTCAATAGTCAAAAGCTAAAATATTTTAACTAAATATCTGATCTCTTTATAATAAAATAAACATAAGTATTACAGCGACTCTAAACTTGATAAATAAAATGTCACAGTGTGTGCAATGGTAAAGCGTAAATACCGAACAATCAAAGCAAACTTTAAGGTGTGAATAATATTGATACAGTAAACCTCAAACTCTGTAAACAACACAAATTATGATCATCAAATCTGAGCTTTCAAGTAAAGGAACCAGCCATCATTATTCAAATACATATTGCAACATTACAAAGTTGAATGACTACATTACCCCCTATGCTAAAAAGTCTTTCAGATGGGGTGCTAGTGGCTGGGATGCACAAGAAAAGAAACCAAAAAGCCACTCTGGCAACGTGTGCGCACATGAACTGGGAGTGAGAGAGGAAATAAAAGTACACAAGCTCTATAAAATCAGATGCTCAAGACATAATCTTAATCTTTAATGATTTATATTAAAAATGTTGAGAGAAAGCTTGTGATTTAAGAATTAGAGCAGAGTATTAATTAAATGCATAGGCCTATTTTCAGTGAAGCGATGGATTTAAGGTAGCCAGCTATTTTTATTTGACAGGAGAAAAAAAAAACATATGATGGGATATGCCAGTTCTTAAAAAGGATTCAGTCAGTGTTTTCGTTTTTTAATCTAAATTTGTTATTTAAGTGAACAATATCTAGGCCAGGACTATTTATTTTATTGTTTTTATTTAGTTTATTATTTTCTTCTGTCCTGTTGGAAACACTGCAGGTGCATGAAGATCTTCTGTTGTTAATATGTTCGCATATTAAAATAAATCAATATTTTAAATGCTATATTTAATGTGTCAGACACAAAAGACACGTTAATTTTTCTTATTAAATATTAATTTATTATTAATCCGATCAGTTAATCGTTAATATTCCGTTAAGAGCGGCAGTAGTCGGTTGGTAAAATTAGCTGAAATGAGCATCCCTAATTCAGGTACACTAATACGATACAATATTATCTCATTATTTTTGACCCGATCATGACGATGATGACCAAGATAGATAAAAAAAAAAACAAAAAAACATCCATAATATATCATAATATCTGTAACTGAAGGAGGAAAAAAAGCTGAGAGTTGTATTTCTTTTATTAACAGCATGTATATTTTGTGAAATTGCAACATTGATGTGTTTGCGGTCCACCATTACGATACTTGGCTACTTCAATAATGTATCGCAGGGATGGAATTATCCCAATAAATCAGCATATCGATATTTTGTGCCACTCCATTGTTGAATAATCAAATGTATTGTAAAATAACACTGAACATTCTTCAATGCTGATCAACTATAATCACAACTCCACATTTCAGATCCTGCGATGTGACTATTGCGAATGCACACATTGCTGTATCGATGCTGAATCGATATATTGTGTAGCCTTAGTTCACATGTACAATGTATGTGATGCACATTTTTGTTATCGGAACATACCAGTAAAAAACTTTGAGCTTTAAAGAAATAGTTCACCCAAAAATACTAATTCTGCCATAATTTATTCATCATCCACTTGTTCCAAGCCTGACTTTATTTCTCCCGTTGAACACAAAGGAAGATATACTGAAGTATGTTGGGAAAAATCAGCCACTGACTTCCATACAATTTTTGTTCCTACTACAGATGTCAATGGCTGCTTTTTTCCCAACATTCTTCAGAATTTCTTGTTTTGTGTTCAACGGATGAAATAAATTTCAGTTTAGAACCACTGAGTGTGAGTAAATGATGAGGAAATTGTCATTTCTTATGAACTCTCTAACCTTGGACTGCAGCGCCAATCATATGTGAACTCTGAAATGAAAGCATGAGTGTGTTTACATGCGCATTCTTAATAAGGAAACAACGCACGTGCATGACTGCATTAACCGGTTTTCTTTTATAAGGTCATAAATGGATCAACTATAAACCAATCGTCACAACTAGATGTTTCCCTCCTACGTGTATTGCACCTCTGTCAATGCATTAACCTACTATCTGTCGGTTTATTGTGTGCACATGGAACAGCAACGTGTTTTACCTCAGATCAAAGCACATCCAGAAAGACCAAACTTTTTGCAATAAGAAATGCTTCACAAACTCCAACGCTTTTTTGATCCAAGGAATTATAAGTATCCTCATGCTGTATTTGACCAATCAGAGACACTGCCACCTCAAACATGGAAATAAGGTAAATATGCCAGGGTTTGGAAATGTACACTATGAAATGTCAGTGTATAAATAACAAAGATTAAAGTGATAGTTCATCCAAAAGGGAAAATTTCTTCCTCATTTACTTACACTCACAAGTGCTACACTTTCATGAATGTCTTTCTTCTGTTAAACACAAAAACATTTTGATTTTGACACATTTTACTAATGAATTTCCCTGTGTTGAAAAAATCTGTCTCTGTGGTTGCCATCCTCACATGGTCTAAACATGGGCAGCAATGGCTCAGTGCTGAACCAGGGAAAACTCTTCAAAATCTCATTAGAAGCAGAGACGCTTCCCCCTTGAGTGTCCTAAGCAGACTGCAGTAAATGTGGACTGGACGACCGTCTGCCTGTCAACAGAAGGACAGAGTATTGGGTCTCTCTCATACACACTACTAGAGCAGCACTTAGAAAAAGAAAAGCGGTGACACTTTCAGGCTAAAAGCAGATAAAACAGGACAAAGAGGAAACTGAGACACAGAGAAACAGAAATAGCTGGCAGGAATCTGCAAAAAAAAAAAGGGGGGGGGGGAGATATTTAAGAAGGAAGGAAGGATGAACAGAAAGGAAGATGAAGAGAGCAGTCTAAATGAACTGAAAAAGGCTGAGGAATAGGACTTTTTAAAGGGAGTTTGAACTATTTACTTTCTGGAATGGCAAGATCCATGAAACAACTGAACAAAAACAGCAAACAAACAAAACGCTGCCAGGTTACACTCTTCAAAAGAACGCTCTGGGATAAATACAAGTGGTGTGCTGTCAATTACCACTAAAAATAACTGGCTCATCCAACAGTTTATAGAAATAAACAGAAACCATGTGTACGGTTACAATGGAAGCCTTATGGGACAAGTAATTGAGGAGGATTTCCCAAGAAATGTTGAGAGAAATTCTTGTGAATTTTGGAAGAGAGTTATTTTCTAAATGCACATTCATCTGTTTTTTAGTATATTGATTTAGAGATTAATAAATGCTGGTTTGGTACTTTGGATTTGTTTACAAAGAATATATCTAGCATCGAGTAGCTTTTTAATGCATTTATTTAGTCATTTGGAATTCACATAAATGAATTGCTCAAAAACATTAAAGCCCATATTGGTTTTCTTTATAGAAACAAATTTTCTTTTACACACTCTTCAAAGCAGCATGTGGTCAAATTAGCTGTAGTACCAATAGTGGATATGAGGATATCATGTATAGATCAGCTTCAAAAATCATTTTCGCGGTTGTATCTCCTGTCATCTGAAGGCAGAAGGCGTTGACTGAATGATTCAGTCTAGCGCAGTGGGCCAATAAGAAGAGCGCGAAGGCATGACAAGCGTTGCCGGCTTTGTTTACTGCAGCAAGTTGACATGACAACAGTTTTAAACTGTTCCTGAGCGCTGCGTTTTAAGTGCAAAGATGCATTCTGCCTGAATGTGTCCTAAATACTTTATGAATTCATCAGTGATATCTTTAAAAAATCTGAAAATATTAACTTTCACTTGTAATACTGAAAAATATATATTATAATCACTGAAAATTACACAATATTTAAATCACTCTCGCGACCCCTTGAAATTATTCTGCGACCCCCGCAGGGGTCGCGACCCCCAGTTTGAGAACCACTGGGTTAGATCACAAGATCGGCTTAATACATAAATAAACAGTTTCACTCTGACGTGAGCATATGCAATATTTCTTGAACTGAAACTAGTTTTCATAAAACAATTCTGCTAAATTGCTAATGACCTACAATTAAAAAAATTAATCAATTTCTGGCCATCTGATATTAGGCATGGATATATACATTGCAATCGTGATTTTCGATAGTAAAACATCACTTTGTAAACGTTTATTATTATCATTTGATGAGTCTCCCCATACAGTTTGATATAACGATTGGACCCAGAAGCCGCTTCCCGTGATGTCACACTTAACAAGTGAATAGCAGTCAAAATAAGACAAATAAGCTCATGTGGGACAAATTCTGGACCTTTGTCAATGATGGGTGGGTCTTCCGAACCCCCATGACTACAGTGTAAAACATATGCTGGATAAGTTGGCAGTTCATTCCGCTGTGGCGACCCCAGATTAATAAAGAGACTAAGCCAAAAAGAAATTTAATGAATATTGACCATAAAATTTGCTTTTAAAAATAAAAAAACTAAATAAATAATAAAAAAAATAGATAAAAACAGAAAAAAAATTTTTTAAATATTTTTATTTTAAGTTTAGAATAAAAACTGTTTGTTTTTTTATTTTAAAAGCAAATTTTATGGTCAATATTATTAGCCTCTTTTAAAAAAAATCTGAAAAAATATTATAAGGAAAAATGTAAAATGTCCTTGCTCTGTTAAACATCACCTAGGAAATATTTGAGCGCTAAAATTCTGACTTCATATATTAAAGATGTATATAGACAGATCAGCCTTACTTGTTCATGCTTTGACATGCTTAGTCATGGAGCAGATGACTTCCCAAGCATGACTCAGCACAGCTAATGCATTGCCATCAGGCAGACTCCAAAACACCTGACAGGTGTCCTGATTCGGGACGCCTGCTTGTGGAGCTTAAAGCAGATCAGCTGTGCATCTGTGTGTTCACTGGATTATTCCACTGTGCTGAGATGGCACTGGTACATAAAAGTGCCATGGTTGCTTTTCAGCATGCACTGCACAAGAAAGATTAAAAGCTTCTTTTCTGGGAGCAAAAGTTACATAACATTTCCATTATATCTCTGCTGAGCAACGGAGGAAAAACAAGGAACAAAAGGAGGGAGGGGGCAAACCAATCTTTTCTCAGGTGTCGAGGCGAGAATGATGAATCACGTATGACATCATTGTTCTTCGATATATTGGCCACATGCCAGTGTTTGCTCCACCTCGCTATGGATATGAATCGCAACCTATGGATATGAATCATATGAATCGCAACAATGAATTTCGAATGATGCTGAATGAAACTCTGTAGTCTCTAAATTACATGGATGATTGACTGTGCATTTTATGTATCTGTAATGAAACAATGATTACTGTTATGATAATGTTCAAACAGACAGCAAAAGACTATAAGGTTGTAATTTGTAGCGAGCAAAATTAAATATTAATTTGTCATGAACAGCAAATCGCTTGCTCATGCAGGTCACTTTATATTCTTAGGATTTTCTGGCTGACACTGCTGGAACAGTAACTGGTAAAGAAACAGTAAAGAATCCATGAAATTAAAGTCAAGTTTTTTAGGTGTTAGTATCAGTATTGTTAGTTTTTAGCATATCTATAAGCTAGTGTGCTCAAAAACAGTGATAAAATTCATGTTTAGAAGATATAAAACTTATTATAACATGTAAAGCTTGTAGTTTAACACTTCCACCTAAATGGATCAACGCTTTTATTCACGTCACCTCATTCAGTTTCTCATCAAATGCTCTCTAGTATCCAACATGCCCCGCCACCTTCAAGACGCTTCTCATTTGCTTTTCATTTGATGCGTTTGAGCTCAACTATTCTCACTGGCAGAGCTGTGATAAAACAAAACGCTATTGGCTGGGGGGGTTTTTTAAGGGGAGGAGCTACACTATGTCCCGCCCTCTCTTCGTGTTTCAGTTGAGACTGAGTACGTCAAACATCGAATACAAATGCATATTTCAAAGCACTTCAAGGGACCTTTAAGATTAAAATAACAAGCAGTAAATTTACTGATTTATTTATTCTTTGAGAGCATGATCATTTTATCTTTGTTCAATCATGCTGACATAACTGGATGTACTATGATGCAAGTATTTTCCTGCTGAAAAGAAAAGAGATAGTTCTCCCAAAAATGAAAATTCCCACCCCATTTACTCACATTCAAGTGGTTCTAAACTTTTATGACTTTCTTTCTTCTGTTAAACACAAAACAATATATTCTGAAGAATATCAGAAAATAGCAGATATTGAGATCCATAGTAAAAACAAAACATGCCATGGAGGACAATGGCTGTTATGTCCAACATTCTTCAGTATTTCTTTCTTTGTGTTCAACAGAAGAAGTCAAACAGGTTTGGAACAAGTGCAGGATGAGAAAATGTTGGCAGAATCTAAACGTTTGAATGAACTGCCCCTTTTAAAAGGAAAATTCATTATTTTCTTAATGTATGTCAGATACTTTGTGGTGAATTATGCATCCTGTAGATTTCACTTTTAAAAAATGTTTTGGCATCTCATATGTGGACTTTTAAGCCCTGTTTTTGGTGGTCAGTTGAGATGCATTACTGTTTCCACCATATTAACATGTTTCAATATGTCTTACGAACACTTGAATTTGGTTTTTGTTGAGACCCTTACTTCTTATTTTACTTTGCTCTATATTATTTTAAACAAAACATGTTGCAAACCACTGGAAAGAGGAGAATAAAAATAATGTCTAGAGACCAATTACAATTCTGATCATGAGATGTTTTGGTTCAAAACATAATGAATTTGGTGGCAACAAGCAACCGTTAAAACGACACGTCAATGAATCTTCAGAAGATTCTTAAATAATCAAACATAAAAAGAAACAAAAAAAGCATGAGAGAGTATTGAATCTTTCATTTAATCAAAGTTTTAAATTTATTCACTGAAAACTGAAAAATAAAAATATGTTGCTTATTATTATGTTCAGTTGTTTGTAGAGAATTTATCTCATATTAAAAAAAAATCACTTTAATTAATAACTTTTTTATACAATAAAAACCTACAGCAATTTTAGGACCCTTTTGTTTTTGTGCTAACTACATTATTATGTCAATATGTAGAATAATTTGTTCAGGAGATTTATTCTGTCATTAAAAGGGAACGTTTTATGGGTAAGTGATTGAATCATTCATTTAAACTGAGCTTCTAAAATTATTCATTAAAAATTGCAGCAAATAAAAAAATTGGTTGCTTGTTATTTTGTTTAGTTACAGAATTCATCTCATACTAAAAAGTCACTTTTATACTCTTTATATAACAAAAACCATACAGCATTTTTAGGACACCTTGTTTTGGTGCTAATTACATTATTATGCCAAAAACTGGAATCATTTGTGAAAGTTTTATGGGTAAGTGATCAAATCATTCATTTAAACAGAGCTTCTAAACTAATCTATTGAACATTGCAGCAAATGAAAAAAAAAGTTTGCTTGTTATTTTTTTGGTTACAGAATTTAGGTCTTGTATTGGTGCTAACTACATTTTCAAAACAAAAGGTGGAATCAATTGTTCAAGAGATTCATTCAGTCATAAAACAAGTGAAGTCTGTATGGGTAAGTGATTGAATCATTCATTTAAACTGAGCTTCTAAAATAATTCATTTAACATTGCAGTAAATAAAAAAATTGTTTGGTTGTTATTTAGTTTTGTTACAGAATTTAGCTGTACTAACTGTCAATTTTATACTGATTTAAGACAACTTGTTTTGGTGCTAACTACAATTTTATGAACAGAAGGTGGAATCAATTTTTCAAGAGATTCATTCAGTCATGAAACAAGTGAAGTCTTTATAGGTAAATGATTGAATCGTTAATTTAATCTGAGATTCTAAACATTTATTAATTGAAAATTGCAGCAAATAAAAAATGGACTCAGAATCTTTAGTAAATTAAAAGTCATTTTGTATTGTTGTCTACTTAGAATCATATGAGAAAAGTCATCTCTTTTTTCAATTCTAAAAATGATGATTCTAATTTCCTCAAGAGAAAAGACAAAAACAAAAGACTATCAATTATTTTAGGTAAACTATTCCTCAAAGTTAAAATTTATGTTAAAAACTAGACATCGCTGATATCATTCTTTTAAAAGAACAATATTATAACATTTTCACTTTAATGCTCTCTAGCAGATTGTAGCATTCCACACACACCCAAATACTTGAACCCTGATATGATGTACAAAAACAGGCAAACATAAACACAGATTGCTGTGCTTGGCTGCTCCTGCCTCTGCATCTGTTTGGTGAACTCTCCAGCAGTGCTGTGCCACCTGCTTGACTTCACGGGAAAAGACTTCAGACAGTTCAACAGACATCCTCAGGTATTCAACAGGTTAAAGACTAAGTTTAGGGTTACAGTTACTGTGGGTAAATTTGGGGGGTTAAAACACCTATATGTCTTTAATGTATTCATACGACCTTCACAATTTGTGACATCCTTTTCCAGATTTGTCTATTTCAAAATGCTTAAACAGGACAGTTTAACATTATAGTATATTAATCTAATTAATATTTTCTTAAGAGCATTAGAGACGACAAAGGTTCAAAAAAAGGAGGGTAAAATTAAAGATGAAATACTGGCTGATAAACATCTTTAAAAAAAATTAAGATACCACAAGAAAATTCCCAATTTTTTAGATTTTATTTATTATTTAAATTTGTGTTTGAGTAAAATATTATAGTTTTTCTGTAGAGCACTGATGACGTAAGTGTTTTAACCTATAAAATCAAAAAGGTGCCATGTTTTCAACAAAATAAAAGCAATGTTTGACAAAAAACAGTTAACTGAATTTTTTTTGTGATAAGATTTTTATAGAATACAACTGGTATTCATGTTAGGGATGCACTGATTGACTGACAAAAAAACAGAACTGGATGATTTTTGTAATAAACAAGCGATAGGTATTGTTTGTTTCAGTTTGTTTCAATCTCTGTCTGGATTTACACAACCTGACAAAAGTCTTGTTATCGATCCCAGTTGTAAGAGCATTAAATAATAACTTGACTTCTAGTTGATCATTTGGAAAAGTGGCAGAATGTAGATTTTTCTGATGAATCATCTGTTGAACTGCATCCCAATCATCACAAATACTGCAGAAGATCTATTGGAACCTGCATGGACCCAAGATTCTCACAGGCATCAGTCAAGTTTGGTGAGGGAAAAATCATGGTTTGGGGGGTTACATTCAGTATGGGGTGTGCAAGTGATTTGCAGAGTGGATGGCAACATCAAACAGCCTGAGGAATCAAGACATTTGTGCTGCCCATTATATTACAAACCACAGGAGAGGGCAATTCTTCAGCTGGGGTAGCGCTCCTTTTCATACTTCAGCCTCAAAGTTCCTAAAAGCAAAGAAGGTCAAAGTGCTCCAGGAATGGTCAGTCCAGTCACCAGACATTATTGAGCATGTCTGGGGTAAGATGAAGAAGAAGACATTGAAGATGAATCCAAAAAATCTTGATGAACTCTGGGAGTCCTGCAAAAATGATTTCTTTGCCATTCCAGATGACTTTATTAATAAGTTATTTGAGTCATTGAAGAGATGTATGGATGCAGTCGTCCAAGCTCATAGGACAAGACTTTTGTCTCAGCAAAGTCAGACCTTACTGTCCTAATTAAATAATTAAAAATCAAGGCATGATCATATTTTATTTTGGTAAAATAAGCGTAATCTAGAGGCCTTTGCCTTTCATATAAGCCATTTCTGATACCAAAATATCAACTAGAGGTCAAGTTATTATTTGTTGCTCCTATAACTTGGATAAGCGACAAGACTTTTGTCAGGTAGTGTATTTACAAACTACACTGCAACAGAAAACATTCAAAGTTATGGCGTTCATCTGCCCTTTCCACAGAGTTCCCACAAAAGCTCAAGCTGCACGTATACAGCACTGCAGATTCTGCCACAGCACGTACTTCCACATGATTTCAGTAGAACGCATGACAGGTTACTGTTAAGTAAGTTAAAAGGAATCTGTCAAGTTTTTACTGCCGATGGATGTTACTTCAGGAATCAATGAGCTCAGACGAAAGGACAAGTCTTTACATGTGTGTATAAACAAATGACATCAATACTGGGAATCAATGGCACAGCGTCACGTTCTGACAATTTCACAACATTAAATGGAGCAAGCTGGAATTCTCAGAACAGAAGCAAGCTCAGACTACGGACAGTCCTGCTCCAAAATGCCAAAACACATTTAGCTTCATCCTCGAATAAAAATGGATGAAAGTATTCTGTTCTGCTGATGCTGTTGTTCTTACAATCATTTTTTATTATTATTTAGGTCCATGCATCTATTGTGCTAGTGACTTTATCCTAACCTTGTTTTCCCTCATTAAAAGAGGATTGTTTCCCATGAGCCTCTAGGACATCCTGTTCCAGTTCTGGAGTTATAAAATGTATAGAATTCAAAAAAAGAAATTAAATAAATATTCTGACTCGCTTTGCATTCAAGCTGTCTTTTTTTTTAAAACACAAAACAAACAAAAAAGGACCATTAATGGTGGAACTTTACTATCAATTTACTATGATATAAGCTACCAAACTTCTAAAAAAAAATGCTGTGCGCTGGGTAATCTCATTACATGTGATAGTATTTTTCACTCAGAAAAAATGACTGTAGTCTTTAGACTTTAAAACAAATAACAAAGTCTTCAAATACATGGTACATGGATCAAAATATTAAAAACAGATCAATAAAAGGTATATATTTTACTTACATTTTTTATTTCTATTATTTTAATATTATTATTTACTTATTGCAAAATCTAGTTTAGGAAACTCTGTATTAGATAAAAGCATTAAAATATACAGTAAAAAATATATTATCAAAAAGTCAAGACATTTTTCAGAACTTTAAACTATTTTAGCAGCTTAAACAGGTTTCAAATATATTAATAGATACTAATTTTACTTATTAAGTTAGTTTAATTGATGCAAGCTGAAATGACTTAAAATTCTGTTAATTTGACTCAATTTAAAAACGTAAGGCAGCAACAATTTTTTTATAGTATAATAATATTTCTAGTATAATTAGTATATATTTTTAGTATAATTATTTTCTTTATTCTCCATTTCCACCTGGGGATACTCTTCCCGAGGCCCTCAGACTATGCAGAGTCACTGATTCGACCCAAGACCAACGACGAGATGATCCCAAGGGTTTCCATATCCTGGACCTGGCCGAATCCTGAACAACTACTGCGATGGTCATGGAAAAGTGGAGAACATGAGACTGTTTCCTGTGACGCTCCAGAGACAGACGAGTCCTTCGCTGAGGCCAGCTTCCAGCCTCCTCCACTGAGACTGCAGCTCTGCACAAGACGTTTGGCCAGCGAGAAATTAAAATGGTCGTGCCCAACTGAGCCTGGTTTCTCTCAGGTTTTTTTTTCTTCACTTCCGCCTTTAGTGAAGTTTTTTTTCCCTCTCCGCTGTCGCCACTGGCTTGCATGGTTCAGGATCTGTAGAGCTGCGCATCGTTGGATTTGCTTTTCAGTATTTGGACTCTCAGTAGTGATTAGTAACCACACTGAACTGAGCTAAACTGAACTGAACTTAAACACTACAAACTGAACTACACTGTTCCTATTACTGTGACCTTTTATGTGAAGCTGCTTTGACACAATCTACATTGTATAAGCGCTATACAAATAAAGGTGAATAAATGGCAAAAAAATTATGCTAGAAGTTAATAGAGCTGGGTTATTAATTGATTTGATTGATCGATGCACATCTTGTCAAGGGAAGAGTGTGTTCAGTAGTAAATCTCCTCCAGGCCAGAGGGTGCTCTCCATGCTGAAACTCAAGACATGAAGAAAACCTGGGAATCCTCATAGCATTGTATTATAAAGCAAAGGGTCCCAACTCACTTACCTGGGGGCCGCTGGAGGCAGAGTCTGGGTGAGGCTTGGCCGCATCAGGTTTTCCACAAGAAAAACTTTCCAAGAAAATCTTTTTTTTTTTATTCCAATCTTCTCTAATCTCTTTATTTTATTTTTAACACCAAAATAAGATGAAAATAAACAAATTAAGAATTAATAAGAAAATAAATAAATCAGTAATAAATACTAATAAAAATAAACAATAATAATAATAATAATATAGTGACAACAATAATAATAATAGTGACAATAATAGTAATAATCATAGTCAAAATAATAATAATAATAATAATAATAATAATAATAATAATTATAATAATAATAATCATTCATTCATTCATTCATTTTCTTTTGGCTTAGTCCCTTCCCATCACTGGGAACAAATCCATACACACTCATTCACACACATACACGACGGTCAATTTAGCTTAACCAAATCACCTATACCGCATGTCCTTTGGACTTGTGGGGAAAACCGGAGCACCCGAAGGAAATAAACACGGGAGAATGTGCAACTCATACAGAAATGGCAACTGACCTAGCTTGAGGCTTAGCTGCTACCCACTGCACATCTGTGACGGCCATAATAAAAATAATAATAATAATAGTGAAAATAACATTAATAATAATAGTGAAATAATAATAATTATAATAAGAATTATAATAATAATAGTGAAAATAATAATAATAATAATAATAATAGTGAAAATAATAAGTAATAATAATAATAGTGAAAATAATAATAATAATAATAATAATAATATAACAACAACAACACAAGTGAAAATAATAAAAATTGTGAAAATAATAAAATTATGAAATATTAATAACAATACTAATATTATAGCTAATTGTAATGAAATGACTCACTCTGTCTAATCTTTAGAGGGCCACAGTTAGCTCTTCTGTCATGTTCTGTGGCAGACTTGACTCATTTGCTTCTGTTCCCGCTATCTTGATCCAGGGATGCAGTTCCAAGCTTCTCGAAATCTCATTTGATCAGGCTCATTATCAGATTTACTCATGGTTAAAAAAAAAAAATTAAATATGCTTGACTGCCTTTTTGCGATTTTGAAAAATACACATATTATTTAGGTCGGACCACTATGCCATTATTTATTCCGCCAAAGAGTTTAGAATGACCAAGAGGCGACACTCAATAGAACGTTCTATTGCACAAGCAGCGCCCAGCACAGCCCTGTGATTCCGCATTTTGGAGAGAAAGGCTGTCCACTGGACCTCGTTGCTGTCACGATGGCAAGGCAGCTGATTTGTTTTTTATTTATTTATTTAAAAAGCACATTAAAGCTGAGATACAACCTGAAAGACCACAATACAACACTTACTATGACAATCATCAGCACTTATAATAGTTTATTTTACAGGCTTATAATATTCTGTTGTTCTACTGGAATTTTCATTCCAAAATGGCCACCGCGTGACACTAGCGGCATCTAATTGTTGACACTAGCGGCATCTAATGTTTGAGTGTCGCCTCTTGGTGATTCTATGTTCTTTGCTTCCGCTGTTCACGGTGCAAAACATAAATATCTGACATTTTTCGAAACAGGATCCGGCAAGATCCGGCTCAAATGGATGGGGGTTGTTGCTAGACGACCATCAACAAATAACAAAACATTGCTGTGACTCTGATTAGAGCTGCACGATTAATCGAAAAAAAGATCGCGATCCCGATTCGACCCCCCTAGACAATCTTAATCCAGCATTTCTACGATTCCGCCAATCATATTTTAAGTTCAGGGGAAAAGCAAAGGCGGCTGCACAAGTCCTCAAATAGTTTTATTTACGTAGCTTAGCAATGTGGACACACCCTCCAAATGGTGTTGAAAGAGTTACTGTATTTATAAGGTATAATTCACCCAAAAATGCAATTTCTGTCTTCATGTAATGATGTATTCATGGCCGCAAATCACATGTGACAGGAGCTGACCGTTAGCCGTTATTCACAGAGAGGGTGCGCGCGCCTGTGAATGAAGTCTACTTCAGTGAACAGAACCTGCAAAGGCTGAGAATAACCAGTAATAAAGTTGTAAATAACATTCAGTTTGTGGCACAGAATGATCGTTTGGGAGCTGTGCTGGAAGTGTGAACCGCACTTAGCAGTGAAAATGAAACCGAAAGCGTGCATGTCATTTAAATGATCATATCGCATTTTAAAGTTATGATTATGACAAGCACTTGATATGTTTTCTTTCAAGGTGAACACAAATTGTTGTGCATGAGAATAAATGTTTAACAGTGTCAGTATAACTACTCTAGCCTATAAAATGTTTAATATAATGCAAGAGGGAATCTGATAATTCCCTAATCTGATAAAAATGTCTGATTCTACCAGTGGAAAAATGGTCTAATAATGTTGTCAATGACAGATTGCAAGCGTTTGTCTCAAACATAATATTTCAATATCAGAATTATTAATTGTTGTATTTGATGTCATCACTTCAATGTGCATTAATTATCAGGACAAATTTAGTCTGTTCAAGTCCACCATTCTATTTCTATTCCAAATTTAGCAATTTGAACCATCAGTAGACCTACACATAATATTATTGCTGTTTTACCATATGTTTGAGTAATAACAACAATATTAGCCTACTATTATAATCCTTTATTTTACATCTATAAAATCATGAGAAAAATCGTGATCTTGATTTTAAGCAGAAGAATCGTGATTCTCATTTTAGCCAGAATCGTGCAGCTCTAACTCTGATACAAGTTTAAATTTGGAAAAAAATTACAAAGCATTGCAGTGTTTGTTCTGTGCAGTGGTGTTCTGTGTTGTCTGAGATAATAAGTCTTAACTTAAATGCATATATTTCATACAAGTTAAAGCTGATCAGTCAATTCTTGTCACGTAACTCGCAGTTGGAAATAACGAGCTAGTGCGAACTCTAAAAAGACGCGATATGCGAATGGCCCCTAAAAGGCCGCCGTCATTTGTGATATCCAGCAGTTGATCTTTCTTGCACAGCAAGGTGGATTCACCTGATTTGTTTGACAACTAGGTGCAGATCCATTCCTTGGCAGTTCACGTTGTCTTCACTTTTCCCCTTAGCAAAGAAACTTTCCAAAGACATCTGTTTCTACTCATTTTGCTCGTTGTGGGTTAAATTTGGGCGCGCAAGTGACCGAGGTGTAATCGAAAGAATACGGTCAATTTCAAAATAAAATACTTTTCAAAATAAAATCAATCAGGACTCAGATAATAAATAAAACGGCAATAATTAATGATTTCTTGTGCAGCCAGGTACTAATTGTGATCATGGGACCGGTACAGTAAAGTGCCATATATATCAAACTACCGCATGCCGCACTAACAATAACTTTCAAATTAGGTGGAGGCCACAAAATATCATCCCATGGGCTGCAATTGCCCGCAGGCAGTGAGCTTAAGACCCCTATTATAAACATAATCATCTCCCAGAAAATTAATTTCAAACCCTTGACTGAAGTTAAATGTGGCTGTTCGTGTGCAGCCTTGATCAACACTACACAGACCGTAGTTTACTGAGAAATGACTTTTACTGAACGATTACCTTGATCTCATAATTGCCTAATTAAATCAATTGAGATTTTTTTGACACAATTTTGCACAGCTTGTCAGTGTACAGTGCATATGAAAACATGTGCTGGAGCTATACTAAAACCAGCTTTACTGACAAAATGTGCATGAAAATCACTTTTGCAATGCTTTTAAATAAGTGATTATTCCAGCATCTTATTTATTTAATGATTATTCATGCACGTTCTTTTCAATTGAGATTTAAAGGAAACTCTGTTCGCTTAAGAAGCGCTGAGGGACTAAAGTCTTATCTGTGAGTCACAGGAAGATACAAAAATCAGGCACAGCCTCCATTGTGTTTGCAATCGCTAATGCTGGAATCTCAGACTTCTTTTCTCATATCCTGTTTTTACAGAAACACCAAGCACTGCCTCGACCGATCACAGGGCAAACTGAGCGAGCGAGAGACGGAGATGGACAGAAAGTACTAACAGCACTTTAAATATGCTGAGGGAACAACTGCTCTTTCGCTTATCAGATGACCTTATGTAGGTCACACACGCCACATGAAAAAACAAAAAGCAGGTTGTGTTTAGTAGGTTCATTCAGGTAACTGGCACAGTAGTTCCTCCCACACCCTTTTCTAAGCTGGATCAAAATAATAAAAAACCATTTCCTTTTACTTTCCAGCAATGTGCTCATTATCTCTGTGTTCAAACATTTGGGGGATTAACTTGTGTGAATGCACTTATAGCAGGCCATTTACAATTCATTCATTACAGATCATTTTGGACTTAAACATCTTACTATACGCTCATTTAAACAGAATCATTTCAAACTAGGACAGAAGTTATTATTGATTCAGCTTGTGTTGGGTTTACAGTCAACACAACAGCTATTTCCTGAGCAATGTGACCTTTGAGGATGTCACGTGACCTTTGGGATGACAAATCTTCCTCTGTACACATCCTCTTCCTTTAGCTCTGCAGTCTGTACAGTACCATAAGCATTTTGACTGTCCTCACGGGTTGTTATTTGAGCCAGTTTGGCCATTACCCAGAGGCCAACACTAAAATACAGTGAGAGTTTTACAAAGTGCTGCACATCGGTGAACAACTTGTCTCTTAAAAACTTCTCTTTTACCCTGCGGTGACCTAGATTCAAAGTTTGAAAGGACTGACTGGGACATTAGTCCAATCCCAGCAGACACAAGCCCTAGTTTAATATGTCCTCTAAAAGATACACTAAATACAGCCAGTGCACTTCTTCATTCAACTAGAAAGTCTTTGACCTTCAGGGCTGTGCAATATGACAACATAAAGTATATGGTGTGAATTAAATAAATGATGCTCTATCATTTATTTTGGGGTGTCGCTAAATACATTTACAGTATGTTTATGATAATAATTTTTTCATCATTTGGATGACCGCAGCCTTAAGTGGTTGCAAACAATTTATTTGTGTTGAATTTAAACAAACAAATTACATTTAATAATGTTCAACTTAATTTGTTTGTTTAAATTCAGCCCAAATAAATTGTTTACAACCACTTAACGTAAAAAAAATTGAGTAAATCCAAGGGATCATCTTTGAATCATTTTTTTCAGTGCAGTGATGCAGGAAGAAACCTGAACAACTGCAGGGTGAGAAACTTACAAGAAAGTACAAAGTATGCATTTTATTGGGCCTGTAATCAATAGTTTGTGAAAAGTGTTTTAGATTTCATTTTTAAAAATATTTTTACATTCTTAATCAAACAATTAATAATACAACTGGCATGAAGCTCTATACAAAAAGAAAAAAACAATCACATAAGTACATTTGAGTATATATTGTCAAATGTATAAAGTAAAATTGTAAAAATGTTTAAAAAAAAATTTTTTAAAGTCCTATCCATGTGGAAAATATATAAACTTTTAATTGATTGAATTTACAGAAAAGGTGCCATATTGTGATGTGATGTACAGTATATATATATATATATATTTATATATTGTTATCAGAATACAAGATTACTTTTATTGGGATAAGACTTTTGTTATAATGCCCAGCCCTAGGCCTTACTAAGCTAAAATGGTGTAATTATTTTAGTTTATTTTATACAGGGTCCAATATATCGTTTCATCATCGATATCGCAATGTGTACATCCGCAATACTCACATCGCAGGATATGCATTGTTTAATCTAAATTATAGTAGACCAGAAGCTATGGAATTGTATTTAATTACTGTTTGTATATGGAATTTATATGATTTATGCAAAAAAACAAATCCTTAGATTTTGTCTCGTTTCTAGTCCTCATATCTACATTTCAAAGTGGAAACAAGATTTTTTTTTTACTCAGCCCAGTAGCTTGGTTTACTCTTAATTTTGACTTATTTCTTCTGAAGTTGAAAACAAAACAATATTTTGGCTTGATCTAAGAATTTTTAGGTATTTGGACTAGAAGAGAGAAAAAACATTTTTGCATTGTGATTATTCAATTTCTGTACCTGAATACTGTTAGACTCCCCAGAAAACCATCAAATAGTTCTATTCAAACTACCGTGTGAAACTGTTGCATATTGCAATATTTACTGCAGAAAAATAAAATATTGCAATATCAGATTTTTCCAATATTGTGCAGCCCTAATATATATATATTATTAGCCCTCCTTTGAATAATTTTTTCTTTTTTAAATATTTCTCAAATGATGTTTAACAGAGCAAGGAAATGTTCACAGTATGTCTGATAATATATATTTTTTCTTGTGGAGAAAGTCTTATTTGTATTATTTTGGCTAGAATAAAAGCACTTTTTAATTTTTTCAAAACCATTTTAAGGTTAAAATTATTAGTCCCTTTAAGCTATATTTTTTTCGATAGTCTACAGCAGTGGTTCCCAAACTGGGGGTCGCCACCGCTGCGGGGGTCGCAGAATAATTTCAAGGGGTCGCGAGAGTTATTTAAAAATTGTGTAATTTTCAGTGATTATAATAAATATTTTTCAGTATTAAAAATTAAAGCTAATATTTTCAGATTTTTAAAAAGATATCACTGATAAATTCATAAAGTATTTAGGACACATTCAGGCAGAATGCATCTTTGTACTTGGAACGCAGCGCTCAGGAACAGTTTAAAACTGTTGTCATGTCAACTTGCCGCAGTAAACAAAGCCTTCAACGCTTGCCCCGCCTTCGCGCTCTTCTTATTGGCCCACTGCTCTAAGAACTGAACACGAATGATTGGTTAAAATCAGCTGTCAATCACTCAGTCAACGCCTCCTGTCTTCAGATGACAGGAGCTACAACCGCGAAAATGTAAAGCGCTGAAGACGAGAGAATGAAAACAACAGTGACAGATTTAGTTTTAGAAACACCTAAAGCTACAAATATTGGCACATCTGATTACTGATCATGTGCTGAATGTTAATCCACCAGCTATACTTATTGAAGAGTGGATAAAAGACCTCCATTGGCTTCAAGTCTGCTATGAAAATAACTAGCATTCACTGTAAAGTCTGTGGGATATCTTTTGGGATATCCGTCCGTGTATCTTTTGGTCACTCAATAATGTTATAAAAATGTCTTTTCTTGTGATAACGGGATTTCATTGAGACATTTTCCTCACGCATGCATATTTATTTTTTTGCTTGTTAGTTTTGATTAGTGTTGATTTTCAAATGCAATAAATCTGTTTATAAAACTTGTAGTAACAGTGCGATAATTGGTGGGAGCCACTAAATTTTGGCTGGTGCGCCTACATTTTTAAAGTTAGAAGCACCAGTGTTACCAAGCAAAAATGTTAATTTCGAGCCCTGTAATCTATAGTAAATATAGTTAAAATATTGTGAACAGCTTAAAAAAAGCTATTTTTATTGTTTGTATATGCTTTGGTAGTGGGGGGTCGCGAGTTCTTGACGATCTTACAATGGGGGTCGCGGGTTAAAAAGTTTGAGAACCACTGGTCTACAGAACAAACCATCACTATACAATAACTTGCCTAATTACCCTAAACTGCCTAGTTAACCTTATTAACCAAGTTAAGCCTTTAAATGTCACTTTAAGCTGTATAGAAGTGTCTTGAAAAATATCTAGTCAAATATTATTTACTGTCATCATGGCAAAGATAAAAAAATCAGTTATTAGGAATGAATTATTAAAACTATTTTGTTTAGAAATGTGTTGAAGAAAATCTTCCCTTCGTTAAACAGAAATTGGGGAAAAAATAAACAGGGGGCTAATAATTCAGGCGGGCTAATAATTCTGACTTCAACTGTGTGTGTGTGCGTATATATATATATATATATATATATATATATATATATATATATATATATATATATATATATATATATATATAATAGCATAGTCTTTGAGTTCATGTTTGCTTATTTATTTGTAAGTTTATTGATATAATGTCCAAATAATGTCCACTGATTAGTGCACAATTTCTACACCACTGGCGTAATTAAACAAACACAGCAAATAAATAAATAACTAAATTTAAAAAAACAAATAGATAGTCCCATAAAATTTAATCCAAAAATCCAAGTTCAATATCAGAGCTGTTAAAATGAATGAAACTAAAGTAAACTGCATTAAAAATATTTAAAATCATTCTGCCTTTACACTTTTTCTGCATTTTCAGTCATGATCCAATTGATGATTGCAAAGTATGAAATTTGAAGAATTGATAAACATGAATTGTCTCATAACAGGGATACATACAGAGTGACAAGGCTGCAATAAAAATAGAAACAAGTATGTCACTGCAGCACAGGAAACTCCAAGTGGGAGGAACTTACAAGGTAACTTTGGTTAAGGCTACAGTAAAACTGTAACAGTTACAATAGGTCACTGTAAGGTGTATATTCAGGGTTTAGGTATACATAGACCTTAATAAAACACAATAGGGTACTGTAAGGGCTATCTCTAGGATTATGTTAGGTCTAGACATTATTAAAACACAATAGGTTGGACTCAAATCAATAAAAAGACATGAGCTGACTCTGAAAAACTGAAATTGAAATAAGGCAGTTTGTCTTTTTATTTTAGAAGCCAGGAACTTTTTTATTTTTATTTTTTAAGTCTTGAGCCCTCAGTAGGACAGTTGGCAATCTCCCAGTATACTAAAACACCAATTTGTCCATCTCCTCTACAGTCACTGAATCTCAAGCAAGCAGATTATACTAACAAGACAGGGTTTTCATTAGTAACGATACAGCGTCTGATAAGTGAAAGCCATCAAGATGTTTGCTTCAAATTAAACCCATTTGATTTAAGTTCAGTCAAAAAAAGAAACTGGGAACTGTAATAAAAAGCCACTGTGGTGTTTGAGCTGCCGTGAAAGCAGTGATCAGACACTTGGGCTCAGATTTCCTTGATTATATGGGGAGAGGAAGCATCTCTTAAACTACCGGGTGTGATGAAGACAATCATGACACAGACAGACTCTTCATCATCTGCTTCTGACAGAAAGCAAACACACAATCAAATAGAAAATGACAGGCTTAAATGTAAAAGCCCGATGTTACCTCTGATTTAGCCGGCGCTCATCGTCACTTCCAAAGTCCTGTAAAAATATAAAAAGAAAGTATGAATGAAACAGAAGTCAGCCATCGAATAGGCATGTGCCAATACACAATAATATTAATAATGAAGATATAGGATATTAGTATCGTAAAAACTTCTAAATATTGAGAAGAATATTCAGTGCTGCTGTACCATGGCTGCAGCAGGTGCAATGATATTATGCAGCACCTGAAAATAGTCCAAAGCTAGGGAACTAGTTAACAGCACTCCATAATATCACTTCGCCTGCTGCAGCCATGGTACATGTAGCAAAGTCTTTTGATTATTACACTGGAATAACACTGTAAAAAGCGTTAGGTTCCAAAAACCGATTTGTGTTGGGAAAACATAAAGGAATTAAGTTAATTTATTAGTTTTTACAAATTTAAGTGGATTGAACATAAAACAATTAAGTTGTACCAATAAACAAAAGTCAAGAATTGTGTTGATTCAGCTCATTTTAAATAAGTAGATTGAACAAACCGCAAACATAATTCTTTGAGTGTAGAGTACAAATCCTAGTCGTATTACTCTAGAAAATAGCCTATAAAATTTAGAAAAACTTTACATTTTCCTCCGTTCTTAGTCCACAATGTAGGGCTGAGCGATAAAATGATTTTATCGATGAACTCGAGTGCAACGTTTACATCGATTTGTTTAAATGAAAAAACGTTTTTCACCCTAACACATGACGCTCCCCTCTAGGCTCCCGTAGTTCTCCCGCATTGGTCATAAAAACACACAAACAACATGGCAGCATCAGCGAGCAGAGAAGAACTGCACGCCACAAATTGTATTTCTCACGGAAAGAGTTAATGGATAAGGCGCACATACGAAAGGAACCGTTACCGACTTAATGTTGGAATTCAACGTTGCTGTTTTCGGATAAATTATGTGGCCTAGCTGCAAAGACGTTCATTACTGTAAATATCAAAACTGACAAAACTCACTCAGTGCACTAGACTAATCTACCAGATGCAGCAACCCCACACAAATAAAAGCATTAAAATGCAACACAGTAGCCTAATGTGAGTAATTTATATGAACTGATATAACACAAAATAACAAAGAAAAACAAATAAACAATCTTGAAAAAGGTCCACTTTTCAACAATCATTATGTTTACGTTGACTGAAGTTACTTTCATTGTAATTGTATTAAATGGTTTCATTTATATTATTTTAAAAGTGTTGTATGCAATTATAGTCAGAGGTTGTTAAACCTAATATTTAAATGAACGCTTTTTTCTTTAGCAGTTTTATATCTTATAACACATTATTATTATTATTATTATTATTATGATAAGGTTATATAGATTGGACTCTAGGTTATAAAAACCTTCCACTCCAATTTTTTGTGTGTGTGTGTGGGGGGGGGGGGGGGGGGGTTGTTTTTGAAAAAAATCTGGGATTTTTTTAAAAAGGTAATTCCAATTTAAATAATTTGACATTGTTGGTTCAAAAAGAATTTTGCTCCTGGGATCTATTTGCCTAAAATAAGATGAAATAACAATTTAAATGAGTGTACTACAATGTTACTGCAATCACTTTTTGTGTGTATATATGTGTATATATATATGCAGCCTATGTAAATATAATGGATAATATCAATATAATGTGTCAATACAATATAATACAATATATAATGGATGTCGATACTGGAATTCGGTCCCAATCCATACTGAAATTTTAAAAAAGTTCATTTCCTGTGAACATTTGAGTGCTATTGAGCGCGTTCTTAAACAGCGCTGATTTGCCACCGTGTTCACATGCTCAACAGAAATGACATAATGGTCATCAGTTCACCAAACTCACTGTTTACAGAGTGTAACCACAGATACAGGAACACTGGAGCATTTTAAAGCTGCAATTCATCAGCGGGACACTCATATTTTAGCTTATAGATCAGAGATGCCCAAAGTAGGACCCGCGGGACAAAATTGGCCCCTAGTAACCTTTAATTTGACCCACTACCCCATCTGAGAAGAGATTTAGAATGAAGTTTTCTGCAAATGCCTTCAACAGAGATCATCATTTCTAATTTACCATAACCTTTTGTTTGTTTGTTTAATTGTTAAGCTACAAAAACGTCAACTGAAATGAAATGTTTCAATTAAATACTGTGCATGAATTCGATTTTTAAAAATACAAATACCGTCACTCGAAGACAGAGGACAATACGCAAGACATTGTCGAGCAAATCAAGGCAAAGGCAGGTTCAACGTGACTCATTTAACAACATTGTGTTATTAATGTGTTTATGTTTTTATTGTAAAAAGGTCATTATAAAATGTTTAAAAAAGTATAATTAATAATATTAAAAAACATAAATAAATGTAAAAAATATAATCAATAATATAATTAAAGTAATTTTTTCTATTTATTTTTCAATATTAGGAAATTGGCAGCTTTAATGTAAAAGTTTGGTATATTTACCTTCGGCCCACCACGCTCAATCAAGTTTTGTTTTTGGCCCTTCGTAAGAAAAAGTGTGGGCACTCCTGTTATAGACAAACCAGCTGATTGACATGACTTTGAAACTCTCTAGTGTCCCTGTATCTGTGGTTGCACTCAGTAAACAGCAGTGAGTTCAGTAAACTGATGACCTTCACAGCCAATCAGTTATTTCTGTTGAGTATGTGAACACAATGGCAATTCAGCGCTGTTTAAGAACATGCTCAAATGTTTGTGGAAAATTGACGTTTAGAATTTTAGTATCGATTGGTACTGAATTCCAGTATTGTGAAAACCCTTAACACTGTATATGGTGACAAAAGCTTCAGCGATTTTCATAATAAGACAATCAGATCCCCTCATTTATGACTACATCCAAAAAACAAACCAAGCATGTCCACACTGCTGCAAAACATTTACTGCCTCAAGTCCTAACACAAAGTGCAGGATGCATCCGTGTAATAAATCTAATTACGTCTTCACAAATCTTACACCTAAACCAAATGATAAGTTATCATTTCAGCGTCTGCTGTGAAAATGTCAACACAATTCCGGAATAAATAATGGGAGAGGCCAGAATCCCTTAGGCCTCGGAACTTTTCCAAATTCCACAGCCTCACCCGACTCAATCCCAGCGCAACACACTGCAATCTGGCCTAAACATGATCTCGCTCTCTGCTGAACGTGCAACCTTTAAGCACAATACCTGACCCACGTGTCCTAAAAAACAAATAAAAAGCTTTGATACACCAGCATTCAGAGCAGCGTAATATGACAAAGAAGAAATGTGCTCTCAAAGCCGAAACATGAAGAACAGGGCCTCTCCTTCAGATAAGGTTTCATCATAACAAAGAGCGTTTCTAAAATAGTTCCTCACTGTACGTGAACGTGACGGGTTGTTGGGTTACTGACCGTGGTATGAATCAGTGAATGGAGGAAGCGAGCGCAACGCGGTCAGATGTGACAGATGCCTGAAGGCGAAGAAACCGTGTCAGGGGAATCGGTCATGCCAGGGTTTCTGTCACGTGCTAAAATCTGTCCCTTCATGCAGCAGCTGGGCTTATAAAACTTTCTAAAGCAGAGCAAAATGAGGAGTGGAAACAATGAGGCGTTTATAACAGAAACAGTCGTTTTGGAGGTGTGAGGCTTTTCTGTGATTTACTACATTCAAAGTGAATGAACAGATAGCATGAGGAGAAAGGTGAAGAATCAGAAAGTAGAAATCAACATGGCACAGACAATTTGCAAGCTATTTTAGGATCTACTCTGTGATGTGACACAATTCAAATGGAAACTGAATGTATATAAAAAATGATTTTGTTGCTTGTTTAAACTACTTGTTAAAAATGAACCAAAACAACACAATTCTTGAGATTTCTTTGGTACAACTTATTTATTTTATGTTCAATTTACTTAAAGTTATGAAAGAAAAAACTTTGGTTTGGGTTGGGACAACAAGAAGATGTTTTCAAACAGTGCTTTATGATTTTCTGGGGATTCCAGCCGTATTCAGGGAAAGAAATTGAATAATCAAATGTAAAATAACACTGTAAAGTCTTCATTGTATAAATGATTCAATAAAATTATTCTTTATGAGATTTACAAACAGCTACAACTTCTCAGTCACAGGCCTTGCAGACCATAAACTTTCCATCTATTACAGTTAAACTCTGCAGTGACTCCACAAATCTCTCTAAACTGTGACTCCAGCTCAACTAGAATCCCATCTCAACATTGCACATCCTGTGATGTGACTATTAGAGATGCGCACATTGCGATATTGATGCTGATGTGCAGCACTATTATGAATATCTGAAAGTAGGGCTGGCCTTTTAATTGAAAAATAATCGAAATTGACATTCAGAACCTATAATCCAGCGGTTCCCAACAGGGAGGTCCCGGCCCACAAGGGGAACTCAGCAAGTTCTGTGGGGGGGGTTGGGGGGTCGTGTCATGTTTAAAAGAAAATTAGGAAATTAAGGGAACAATCACATTGCCTTTGTTAATTTTATCCCCTGGCTGACCGAAAAAATTGACAAATTTGTAATTCGTCTTCCACAAAGAAGGTCTCACTGATTCGCTTTCAGCAGCGAATAGTAATGACCCAAGCATACCTGACCCAGGTGAGGAAGCTTCAAACATTTCAGGTCACAGTGCTAGCAATACTGGAAACATGAATAAACTATGGTTTTAATCTATTTTCTCCAAGCAAAGTCCCTGACCCAGCCACAGTGCATTATATGCACCAAAGCTTCATTCGCTTTATGTGCTTTAAGAAGGCTGAAAAACAGCATATATTCATTCGGTGTCATGTCTAAGTCCACTAGATGATTTCAGAGGTGCACCCAGCTCTCTAAGTTCATCAACTCCTCCAGAAACTGATGGAAGCTTTCAGCGGTGCTTCAGAATGAGCCCAGCCCAGCAAGCTTATGATTGGTTAACCCTGCGCGAATGTCCGCTGAAGTTAATATTTTCAAACTTCAGTAATTCATGCTTTAAGCAATTTAAACATACAAAACGCTCAATACGCGCAGATATTTATTTGCGCACATCGCGTCATTTGTGCCGCCTCATTCACACAAATCACACCACAGGATGTTTATGGACTTAAAGGGCACCTATGGTGAAAAATCTACTTTTCAAGCTGTTTGGACAGAAATGTGTGTAAGTAGAGAGTATAAACTGTCATATTGGGGTGAAATAAACACACCAGTCCTTTTTTTTCCAAATTTAACAACATAAAAACGGTGGACCAATTGGAGCGGTTTTCAGATCGACCGTAACTTTACGTAGGAGTGCGGTCCCCCCGCCCACCAACATTGATTGACAGCTGCACGCATTAACATGTCCGGTAGTCACGTGCATTATCATATCATCAGAGAGGACGAGCGCAAAGCAGCCGGGAATAAAAGGTCTGTTCAGTTCGCTAGGATCATCAATCATCATCAAATGTGATCAAGAGTGAGTTTCACAAGTTTAAAATGTTTTAAAACAGAGCACGTGTGTAATGAATTACAGCGATTCACTTCAGATGCACTTAATCAGCACAGCCGCGTGTCAGAACAATTATAAAGGAAGATGCTTCAATCACGGTTTGTGGATGTTAAATCAGGTTTATTTTGTACATTAATATAACAGATATCCATACAGCAGTGGATATTACCAGTATCATGTCACATATGCGTGCAAAACAAGTGCAAAGCTTAACGCGCTGTCTCTCTCTCTCTCTCTCTCTCTCTCTCTCTCTCTCTCTGTGGTGTGTGTGTGTGTGTGTGTGTGTGTGTGTGTGTGTGTGTGTGTGTCTGCGTGTCTGAGCTATGTGCGTGTATGTCTGCGCTACGTTTGTGTGTGTGTGTGCGTATGTGTCTGCGCTATGTGTTTGTGTCCTCGCTGTGGTGTGCGCGTGAACTTTGTAATGACATTGTGTGTGACTCATTGTTGCAAATCCACAAAAAAATGCATCAAATACTGATTGTTAAAGTTCTTACTGTAGTATTTCTCACACACGTTACGTGAGATCTGCATCCTGAGGCAGCCGAGGGCGGCGATTGCTGACAGGGACGTGGGAACGGTGGGCGGGGAGGACTAGCCTTAAAGGGCCAGTACAAAAAAACAGCAAAACCTTTTTTCCAGCTATAATATAGACACTTCAAACAGCTATAATAAATAATCTGATGGGTGTTTTGAGATGAAACTTTACAGACACATTCTGGGGACACAAAAGACTTATATTAAATATGAAAAAAGGGGTAACCTATGTGCCCTTTAACATGTAAATCACTTGCACTTGATGCTTCAGCAGCATTAGGACAATAAAAACTTATTTTACATCTTGTAAAAAGGGGCATAGTAGGTCCCCTTTAAGTTTGAAATCTCACATACTCATCTGTAAATGATAAAAAATATTATAGCAATTGAAATTTATAAACCAATAATGACATACCAAACTAATATAAAAATAAAGACACTGGTCAAAAATGTATACTAGTTGCAATTTCCATAGTGTTGCTTAGTTTGAAATTGCCAGAAAATGACCAATAATGTATAGAAAAATGCAAGTTCCACCCTAGTAGAAGAGGACCATTCATTCTTGCTTGCAAACAAACAATACACACGTGTACTTTCTCAACAACCGCTCCGCAAATTCATAAAGCAAAAATACCTTCTCTATCTGCATAGCAAAACCACACATCCAGGCCAAAACAATTCCACAAAACAAATTCATCTGAAGGTCACGATTGATTTGGTCCAGTATCATATATGTCTGAGAGTATTTGTAAAATGACCATCTGCAGGAACTAAATGGTATGTCCATTCTTATATAATGCACATACACACAATAACCCAAGGCAAATACAAAACTCAAAAACGGACGACCACATGCCTTTCATTCAGATAAGCAAACAACACTACAGTTCCTGTCATGTAAAATGAAACGCTCTTACATAAGTGCAAATGAAAGCAATGTTTTGACGTGGCTAGCAAGATTTTACAGGTCAATGCAAATCTATAGCATGTGGCAGAGCTAAAGAATGAAACTACACGTAATATCAAAACAATACTGATCTTCTGGCCTCAGATATAAATATGAAGTATGCGTGAACTCTGCCAGCTGCTGTAACTGGGTCACCAACCACCTGTAGTCCAGGTTAATGTTTTTATCTTTGGACTAGAGTTATTATCACTTTTAAAAATGTTACATTGTGCTCCAAATTCCTGAGAACGATTGTAAAAAACATTTATTTTGCTTTTTTTTTTTTCAAACAGAATACATTTTTATTAATAGACCCACGTGTCATCTGTCCCCTCAAATATATGACCCTGTCATTCCCTGTATTTTCTTATATTATTGAATATAGATATATATTAGGGCTGTACAATATTGGAAAAATCTCACATTGCAATATTTTGTTTTTCTGTGATACCTGTATATATTGCGATATACTTTGTTATACCTGGAAAAAATTTTTTGTTGCACTTTATTTTAAGGTTCAGTTCTCGCACTTAGCAAACCATTTCGACTTTTGCTTCAACAAACTTCTAATTTGCTCCTTATTAATAGTTATTAAGGCAGTTTAGGTATTGAGTAGGATTAGGGATGTATAATAAGATCATACAGAACACGTGCTTTATAAATACTAATTAGCAGCCAATATCTCAACATGCATGCTAATAAGCAACTAATTGACAGTGAGAATTGATCCCTAAAATGTTACCTAATGTATTGTTTTGGTTGGTTGGGATGATTCTGTAGGGCAGTGAATCATGCATAACATGTAATAAACAAACTACAAGCATAGATAAATACAACAAAGCAATGATAAAAATTAAATGAACAGTGTCTGCATTTTGGTTTTGTATGTGTGAATGTAAAAATTACACTGCAAAGTCAACTCAATATTGCATATCTTTGTGGTGTGACCATTGTGGATGCACACATTGCAATATCAATACTGAAACAATAGATTGTGCAGCCCTAAATACAGTATATTACCGCATAAATGTTTACATGTGCATAATATGTAAATGTTTAGATTATTTGTGTACATTTAAATTTTTTAAGTAATATTTTTTGTCTTTTAGAGGGTGTATTATATGAGAGAGCTACTATAGCTTTGTTTATCAAACAAGTGGCTCTAATTGACTGATTTATAATTTTTAACCTTAAATAAAAAATTATTTATTTTAATAGTTACATTTCAGCTCCTATACTTTCAAAATTATTCTGCAGAAATCTACTGATTTTATTTATTTAATTTATAATTTTTTGCAAAATTCTGCAAAGAAAGCTAAGCAAGCCCACAGATTCTGTCTGGCTCTAGTTATTAGTAATTATATCACTCTATTTTGAATAATTGATCCTGATTGGTCAATCACAACCTTCCAAGGTATGTTATTCTCAGATAACAACCAGTAAAACTAACAACGCAGCCTCATCTTGATCTTTGGAAAATAAGGCTCAATCCCAATTCTATTTTTGTACCCCTTTTCTCTTCCCCTTGGCCCTAAAAACAAAGTGTGAAGGGCTTCAAAATTTACCCCTACATGGGACACTACTACAGCACCTGCACAAGTCATAATATGTCATTGCAATCTCTTGCTTCATATGAGATCGATGATCATGACTGCTGTAGTTATTCCAGTTGCATTATTTTTTGGTATTTATCTTCAGGAAATCACTGAAGGCAATGATATCATGTTATCATAACGATATAATGGGGCAATAAGTTTATAACCATAATGTTACTTTGTTATAATCCAAGTAGGTTAATGCAGGCTGCATGCATCCATTTTTTCTTTCTATAGATAAATTTTTCTTTCTTCATTACATTTATTAAAAAGTTAGTAAATTATTAAAGCACAGATCAAAGTGTTGTTTTTACTTTGTCAAGTAACTGTGTAATAAGCAGGATAATGCACATTTGGCTGGTTGCTTTAGCAAAATAAAGCCCTAAAGACGTTCATTCCTTATTTACAATGTTATCACGCAGCACCTGAAAATAGTCACACTCTAGGTAACTAGTTAACAGCACTGCTATTTACAATATCACTCCGCCTGCTGCAGCCAAGGTACATGCAGTAAAGTCTCTTGATTATTACGCTGGAATAACACTGTAAAAAATGCTGGGTTCAATACAATCGATTTGTGTGGGACAGCATGAGGAAGTTAACTTATTTGTTTTTACAAATTTAAGTGGATTGAACATTAAAAAAATGAGAAAAAAAGTTAACCCTAAAAAATTATGTTGGTTCAATTCATTTTAAATAGGTACTTTGAACAAACAGCAAACGAGTTTTGAGAGTATTGTTTAAAACTTTGATATCTAAACGTTTTCCTTTTTGGAACGAAATTAATACTGCTATTCATCAAACATGCATTCAAATGCTCAAAGTAATGGTGAATACAGTTATTAATATAATGTCACTTTATACTGCTGTATCAAACTTTCTATATATTAAAGTATCATACAAAAGTGCATCAAGGTTTCTAACTAAACAGTAAACACAACAATGATAGTCATGTGGCACTAAAGACTAGAGTAATGACGGCTGAAAATTCTGCTTCGTCATCACAGAAAGAACAGTTAATTATTTAAACATCTACTGTTTCCACAAAATTACTCAGCAGTTTTCAACATTAGCAATATAAGACTAGGCCTGTCACGATGTCTATTTTTTGTTGTACAAAATATTGCACCAAAACACATTGCGATAAACAATATTGTCATTTTAACCCCAGTTTATGCCACTCATTATATGATGCAAGAATGACAATATAATATCATCACAATGCAAGTACACTCTTCCAGATAATATTTTATTCCTAAGAATATTTTACTTTATTATAGTCAATTTAACAAATGAATAATTAGGCATTGGAATCAGAATGTGAAAACGCGTATCCTAAATAAATAATAATAAAGTTAAGAAAAAAAGTAAAAGGTAAGCGAGGCTACGATATCTGCTACCAGATCTATTTTCAGTTGTCAAACACCCACATGAAAATATACTATAGTAATTTATAGTAAATACTACAGTATTTTTTTACATCGACACCTAAAATAGAGATTGAATTAGTTTTTGTGTATGGGTTTGCATCACCAAAAATGATTGAGGTCATGTCCATGTGTTATGCGGTAAGTCGATATTGATTATTGTGACAGGCCTATACAAGACATATTTATTAAGAGCAAGATCTGCATTTCTGAATGATTTCTGAAAGAAAGAAAAAAAAACTTATTTAACAGTTTGCTTATTTTGTGATTCATGCGTCATTCCTTTATTTATGGTTATAAATTGCATTATGCAACGTTGATCTCTGCTCTGACGACTCTTTATGTTAAAAATTCAACTTTACAGTTTAACAAAGTGACTTTTATTGACATTTAAGTGCATAACTTAAAAGTACAAGCGGTTTATTACCAGGTTTTGGACCATAATTACAACAACAACACAGACAATGTATTTCAAACTCTTAAAAGTGTCAATAAAAGTCACTTTCCAACATTTATCAGTATTTTAAAAGCATAAACAAACCAAAAAACATGAATCACAAAATGCAGAAAAGAGTTATTATACAGATATGTTGTACTGGCTAATATTTTTAATCATGTACTATACATAATCACAGCATTATTTTACAGATTTGCAGGAATTTTCTTCAAATGGACGCTGCCTTATGACCATAACAGCCTCCTTTGAAACATTGAAGTAATTACTGGCCCTAAGCTCAATTAAAGCCACAACAATTAAAAAGATTCACACAATTTAGTAACACTTAACATCACTTGATTTGTCTCCTTTTTGCTTTAACGAAAGCAGCACTCAAGCTTAACAAACTGTAAGGTTGTGTAAAACATGATGATCATCCTCTCCAGCATGATTTGAGTACCATTCAAAGAACATGAAAACCATCACAAATTTCACATTCACCTGACATCAACAAAACAAACTTAAATGAGAATCTCAACCCCTGATTTCCAGACCTCTTCTACAGTACACTCCATGCATCACAATCAATCAAAGACGTCAACTGCACTGCAATCTGCACTGCTCTGACTTCAGCCTGCTGCACCACTGCATTAATTCACTCACATGTGGTAGATCTGGCTCTGCGTGACGAATGCATTATCCGCAAAATACGGCAGCATCTTCAGCACAACTTCCTGACAGGAGTCCCCGAACAGATGCATGCTGCTGCTGGCTGAAGGGAGATCTCCCTCGGGCCGGGTCTACAGCAGCAGCAGCTTCGCTCGGATGTCCAGAAGAGAAACGGGACGCAGAGGAGAGGAGGAGCGCGGCTGCAGCCCCTGCCTCGGTCTGATACAGTCTGAGCGTGTGTGTGTGAGTGACTTCCTACTGACGCACTCCATCCCTCCCTCCTCCTCCTTTTTCTCTCCCTCCCGCTCTCTCTTTGAGAGTGTGTTGGTAAATAGAGAGGAGGAAAACCTGTTCACTGCTTTCTGCAGAAAGCTGAAGCACTGTTTGTGTACACACAAGGAGATCTATCCATTAGATTACAGATTAAATATGATTTTCAGAATGTGTAAATAAAGATTGATGTTGAAAATGCTGTTTTCGTTTTTCTAGCTAAAATTCCATGTTTAATTCAATGTTTTTTTTATTGTTTGTGAAATACAAAATATATTACTATTTCCTAAATGAAAAGAATGTTTACAATGATGGGTTTTACATCATGGTTAAAGGGATAGTTCTTCAAAAATGAAAATTCTTTATTCTTTAAATAAAATACCAAAGAAGCTATTTTAAAGAAAGCTGAAAGCCTGTAACCATTGACTTTCATAAGAAAAACAAATACAATAGAAGTCAATGGTTACCGGTTTCAAGGTTTATTCAAAATATCTTCTTTGGTGTTTAATAATAGAAAGAACTGGGGCTGGGCAATATTGCAAAAAATATTACAATATCATGTTTTATCCCATTCGACATCGATAGTTATTGAATATTTTTAACAATACATTTGGGAATATTAGGATTTTTTTATTTAACCACTTTATTTTCATTTACCAACATTACTAAGCCAAAATATGTTCAATAGTCAAAAGCTAAAATATTTTAACTAAATATCTGATCTCTTTATAATAAAATAAACATAAGTATTACAGCGACTCTAAACTTGATAAATAAAATGTCACAGTGTGTGCAATGGTAAAGCGTAAATACCGAACAATCAAAGCAAACTTTAAGGTGTGAACAATAATGAAACAGTAAACCCCAAACACTCGAAACAAAACGAAGTGTGATAATCAAATCTGAGCTGTCAAGTAAAGGAACCAAGCATCATTATTCAAATACAAATACGAATGACTACATTACCCCCATGTTAAAAAACTCTTTCAGATGGGGTGCTAGTGGCTGGGATGCACAAAAAGAAATAAACCAAAAAGCCACTCTGGCAACGTGTGCGCACATGAACTGGGAGTGAGAGAGGAAATAAAAGTACACAAGCTCTATAAAATCAGATGCTCAAGACATAATCTTAATCTTTAATGATTTATATTAAAAATGTTGAGAGAAAGCTTGTGATTTAAGAATTAGAGCAGAGTATTAATTAAATGCATAGGCCTATTTTCAGTGAAGCGATGGATTTAAGGTAGCCAGCTATTTTTATTTGACAGGAGAAAAAAAAAACATATGATGGGATATGCCAGTTCTTAAAAAGGATTCAGTCAGTGTTTTCGTTTTTTAATCTAAATTTGTTATTTAAGTGAACAATATCTAGGCCAGGACTATTTATTTTATTGTTTTTATTTAGTTTATTATTTTCTTCTGTCCTGTTGGAAACACTGCAGGTGCATGAAGATCTTCTGTTGTTAATATGTTCGCATATTAAAATAAATCAATATTTTAAATGCTATATTTAATGTGTCAGACACAAAACACGTTAATTTTTCTTATTAAATATTAATTTATTATTAATCCGATCAGTTAATCGTTAATATTCCGTTAAGAGCGGCAGTAGTCGGTTGGTAAAATTAGCTGAAATGAGCATCCCTAATTCAGGTACACTAATACGATACAATATTATCTCATTATTTTTGACCCGATCATGACGATGATGACCAAGATAGATAAAAAAAAAACAAAAAAACATCCATAATATATCATAATATCTGTAACTGAAGGAGGAAAAAAAGCTGAGAGTTGTATTTCTTTTATTAACAGCATGTATATTTTGTGAAATTGCAACATTGATGTGTTTGCGGTCCACCATTACGATACTTGGCTACTTCAATAATGTATCGCAGGGATGGAATTATCCCAATAAATCAGCATATCGATATTTTGTGCCACTCCATTGTTGAATAATCAAATGTATTGTAAAATAACACTGAACATTCTTCAATGCTGATCAACTATAATCACAACTCCACATTTCAGATCCTGCGATGTGACTATTGCGAATGCACACATTGCTGTATCGATGCTGAATCGATATATTGTGTAGCCTTAGTTCACATGTACAATGTATGTGATGCACATTTTTGTTATCGGAACATACCAGTAAAAAACTTTGAGCTTTAAAGAAATAGTTCACCCAAAAATACTAATTCTGCCATAATTTATTCATCATCCACTTGTTCCAAGCCTGACTTTATTTCTCCCGTTGAACACAAAGGAAGATATACTGAAGTATGTTGGGAAAAATCAGCCACTGACTTCCATACAATTTTTGTTCCTACTACAGATGTCAATGGCTGCTTTTTTCCCAACATTCTTCAGAATTTCTTGTTTTGTGTTCAACGGATGAAATAAATTTCAGTTTAGAACCACTGAGTGTGAGTAAATGATGAGGAAATTGTCATTTCTTATGAACTCTCTAACCTTGGACTGCAGCGCCAATCATATGTGAACTCTGAAATGAAAGCATGAGTGTGTTTACATGCGCATTCTTAATAAGGAAACAACGCACGTGCATGACTGCATTAACCGGTTTTCTTTTATAAGGTCATAAATGGATCAACTATAAACCAATCGTCACAACTAGATGTTTCCCTCCTACGTGTATTGCACCTCTGTCAATGCATTAACCTACTATCTGTCGGTTTATTGTGTGCACATGGAACAGCAACGTGTTTTACCTCAGATCAAAGCACATCCAGAAAGACCAAACTTTTTGCAATAAGAAATGCTTCACAAACTCCAACGCTTTTTTGATCCAAGGAATTATAAGTATCCTCATGCTGTATTTGACCAATCAGAGACACTGCCACCTCAAACATGGAAATAAGGTAAATATGCCAGGGTTTGGAAATGTACACTATGAAATGTCAGTGTATAAATAACAAAGATTAAAGTGATAGTTCATCCAAAAGGGAAAATTTCTTCCTCATTTACTTACACTCACAAGTGCTACACTTTCATGAATGTCTTTCTTCTGTTAAACACAAAAACATTTTGATTTTGACACATTTTACTAATGAATTTCCCTGTGTTGAAAAAATCTGTCTCTGTGGTTGCCATCCTCACATGGTCTAAACATGGGCAGCAATGGCTCAGTGCTGAACCAGGGAAAACTCTTCAAAATCTCATTAGAAGCAGAGACGCTTCCCCCTTGAGTGTCCTAAGCAGACTGCAGTAAATGTGGACTGGACGACCGTCTGCCTGTCAACAGAAGGACAGAGTATTGGGTCTCTCTCATACACACTACTAGAGCAGCACTTAGAAAAAGAAAAGCGGTGACACTTTCAGGCTAAAAGCAGATAAAACAGGACAAAGAGGAAACTGAGACACAGAGAAACAGAAATAGCTGGCAGGAATCTGCAAAAAAAAAAGGGGGGGGGGAGATATTTAAGAAGGAAGGAAGGATGAACAGAAAGGAAGATGAAGAGAGCAGTCTAAATGAACTGAAAAAGGCTGAGGAATAGGACTTTTTAAAGGGAGTTTGAACTATTTACTTTCTGGAATGGCAAGATCCATGAAACAACTGAACAAAAACAGCAAACAAACAAAAACGCTGCCAGGTTACACTCTTCAAAAGAACGCTCTGGGATAAATACAAGTGGTGTGCTGTCAATTACCACTAAAATAACTGGCTCATCCAACAGTTTATAGAAATAAACAGAAACCATGTGTACGGTTACAATGGAAGCCTTATGGACAAGTAATTGAGGAGGATTTCCCAAGAAATGTTGAGAGAAATTCTTGTGAATTTTGGAAGAGAGTTTTTTCTAAATGCACATTCATCTGTTTTTTAGTATATTGTTAGATTTATGATAAGATTAAACTGGTTTGGTACTTTGGATTTGTTTACAAAGAATATATCTAGCATCGAGTAGCTTTTAATGCATTTATTTAGTCATTTGGAATTCACATAAATGAATTGCTCAAAAACATTAAAGCCCATATTGGTTTTCTTTATAGAAACAAATTTTCTTTTACACACTCTTCAAAGCAGCATGTGGTCAAATTAGCTGTAGTACCAATAGTGGATATGAGGATATCATGTATAGATCAGCTTCAAAATCATTTTCGCGGTTGTATCTCCTGTCATCTGAAGGCAGAAGGCGTTGACTGAATGATTCAGTCTAGCGCAGTGGGCCAATAAGAAGAGCGCGAAGGCATGACAAGCGTTGCCGGCTTTGTTTACTGCAGCAAGTTGACATGACAACAGTTTTAAACTGTTCCTGAGCGCTGCGTTTTAAGTGCAAAGATGCATTCTGCCTGAATGTGTCCTAAAACTTTATGAATTCATCAGTGATATCTTTAAAAAATCTGAAAATATTAACTTTCACTTGTAATACTGAAAAATATATATTATAATCACTGAAAATTACACAATATTTAAATCACTCTCGCGACCCCTTGAAATTATTCTGCGACCCCCGCAGGGGTCGCGACCCCCAGTTTGAGAACCACTGGGTTAGATCACAAGATCGGCTTAATATAAATAAACAGTTTCACTCTGACGTGAGCATATGCAATATTTCTTGAACTGAAACTAGTTTTCATAAAACAATTCTGCTAAATTGCTAATGACCTACAATTAAAAAAATTAATCAATTTCTGGCCATCTGATATTAGGCATGGATATATACATTGCAATCGTGATTTTCGATAGTAAACATCACTTTGTAAACGTTTATTATTATCATTTGATGAGTCTCCCCATACAGTTTGATATAACGATTGGACCCAGAAGCCGCTTCCCGTGATGTCACACTTAACAAGTGAATAGCAGTCAAAATAAGACAAATAAGCTCATGTGGGACAAATTCTGGACCTTTGTCAATGATGGGTGGGTCTTCCGAACCCCCATGACTACAGTGTAAAACATATGCTGGATAAGTTGGCAGTTCATTCCGCTGTGGCGACCCCAGATTAATAAAGAGACTAAGCCAAAAAGAAATTTAATGAATATTGACCATAAAATTTGCTTTTAAAAATAAAAAAACTAAATAAATAATAAAAAAAATAGATAAAAACAGAAAAAAAATTTTTTAAATATTTTTATTTTAAGTTTAGAATAAAAACTGTTTGTTTTTTTATTTTAAAAGCAAATTTTATGGTCAATATTATTAGCCTCTTTTAAAAAAAATCTGAAAAAATATTATAAGGAAAAATGTAAAATGTCCTTGCTCTGTTAAACATCACCTAGGAAATATTTGAGCGCTAAAATTCTGACTTCATATATTAAAGATGTATATAGACAGATCAGCCTTACTTGTTCATGCTTTGACATGCTTAGTCATGGAGCAGATGACTTCCCAAGCATGACTCAGCACAGCTAATGCATTGCCATCAGGCAGACTCCAAAACACC